>NW_015386603.1:37470-76926 GCF_001527695.2 Protobothrops mucrosquamatus | reverse complement strand
TAATTAACCAATGGAACAACCTGCCTCCAAAAGCAGTGAATGCTCCAACACTGGAAGTTTTAAAGAAGAAACTGGACAGCAATTTGTCCAAAATGGTATAGGGTTTCCTGCCTGAGCAGGGGGTTGGACTAGATGACTTCCAAGGTCCCTTCCAACTTTATCATTATTATTATAAATAATAAATACACTTCTGCAAAAAAGGGCTTTAAGGTACTTCAAAAGAGGAGACTACAAAGCCTCTCTTGAAGAAATCAGTCCTGCAATTCAAAAATGCTTTTCCCACTATGGACGAAACACAAATATTCTTCTGTCTGCTTCCAGAGAAAGATGCCTATTATAGGATGCTCTGATGCCAATGTAGGAGCATGTAAAAGAAAGAGCATAAACTTGTTAAATAAGATATGTAATCAAGTAGCTGCTGATAAAGAAACAGATACTTACCACAACATCCAAAACAGAAATCTAAAGTATTTTCTACATTTATTATATGTAGAATACATAATAATATATGTAGAATACATAATAATAACAACAAATCTGCCAAAGCCAAATCATATGAAAATAAACTCCTGCCATCACTTGATGAGAAAAAAAAACTATATATCAGTAGAAGATGAACAATGGTTTCAGCTGGTGAGAGGAAAGGAAGGAAGGAAGGAAGGAAGGAAGGAAGGAAGGAAGGAAGGAAGGAAGGAAGGAAGGAAGGAAGGAAGGAAGGAAGGAAATCTTCTGAATGGACAAGTATCCATTTGTTTAACAGAAGTCACAAGCTTACATCTGCCCTACTAGACAAGTATTGCACATAAATGGTGGAACAGAAATGCCATGAATGAAATGAACACATGCCAGAGAGAGGAATCAGAAAGACAGGAGAGAAGCATAAATGTATGTAGTTAAACTGAGTCCTGCAATAACCTGCTCACTGTGACATGACTGGGTACAGTGCCAAAAGTCTGGGGCAGGTGTGGAGAGTCTGCTTGTAAAGCAGCAATTGTTGGTTTTACTGGAAGCAGGCAATGAAAGAACAATAAATTTAGTCAAGAAGCATAAAAACTAAATAGGGATTAAAACAAAAAAAACAAAAAATGGTTGATTGAGAATCTGCACATGTCAAGGCTATTTTAATTCATAAATATTCAGTAGTTTCAGCTTTGCAACCAAATTAACATTCCGTGTTTTTCACAGATCATGGAAGAGAAATCGTGAGAGTCTTGCCAATGAGGGAAGTCACCAGAAATTTCAAAATGACTAATATTCATCTGTATTAATATATGGTTTACTCTGTCAGAGTTGGAGCCTTATGAATGTAGCTTTCTCAGGTGCAGGTTTCTCTTTCATAGAATAGTTTCCCACCATTGCATTCCTCTCTATAAAACCAGATTGAGTGATCTGTGTGGGAGTAGATGGGAACAGAATAGATGACTCTATTTTTATATTTCCATTCATGAACATGAAATTATAATTTATAATCCCCACTGGAAATCAGAAGAAGAAAATTAATTCATCTTGGTTTTCCAGCTCAGCACTCCTTCCTTATTTTTTTGCCTTTTAAAATATCCCTTAAATTACATGTACAAGTATATCAGTCTCACTCATCTTTCTTGGTTATATAAATACTTGATGCATGCTTTTTCCAAAGATTTTTTTAAAAAAAATAAGAATTCAAACAAATTAAATTCTCAACATGACAAATTAACCCTTCATCCACTAAAACAATCTTGAAATACAAAGCTGGTAATATAAGAAAATATCCAAAATTCCAAAGTTCAGCTTAAAAAATACGTTTGTCCACACTTTGACAGGTTGCACGTTTATTGTGTAAAAGTACATTGATGAATCTAAAGACACAAATTCAGTAAATGAAGTTTACTGCCTATAAGACTGTCAAGATATTTAAATTTATAACCGGAACAGTGAGGGTTGTGTATAGAGTTAGAACACACAGTTATAGCTGATTGCTTGGAGAGATGGCTCCTTGCATGAGGCAATCTAAGCTGTGATTGGTTGCTTTGAGTAAAAAGGGGGAGTATCCTTGATTCCCGCCTTTTTGCCCTGTGTGTCCTGTATGCTCTCTGTTGATTTACCTGACGATGTTGCTGCTGTGCTGATTTACCTGACTATGCTCCTGATTTGCCTCTCTTATTTACTGTAAATATATTTATTTATATAAAACTACAAGTTCTTGTCAGTATCTCTGAGTCCATTTGGATACTGGTTGCACAATTCCCTGACAAAGAGATTCCTCCTTTTTCTGTTTTGACTGTTCTTTATAATTAATCTTGCATTATTTTCTTCTTTCTTTTACCATATAGATGGTTTAAAGTAAAGCATTCTAATTTATATTTTTGGGGACCGATGCAAAAATAAAACACAGATCAGAATTCTGGAATACTCAAATACTACGTCCAAAAATGGATAAACCAGTTAATAAAAATTTGCAAATTAGAAAAAGTTGTATATGAAGTACATTTTAATTTTTATGAATCATATGGATATTATCAATATAGATTTAGCCCAACCCAGACTTAAATTCAATAAATGCTAGCCTGACAAAACTAGAAATACGGACGTGTCTGTCCCTACTACTAGCCTTCTATGGGCACTGTACTGAAGGAGGAGGCCAATTATTTGCTTGTTTGAACATTTATTTCACATATCTTCCTTAATGTGTTGAATTGGGACTGAAAAGACAAGTTACACTTATGAACATTTTCTGTTTCTCAGCCCAAGGACTGACTGCTATAGTGAAAAACACAGTAAGGCATGTTAAATATGCCAGCATGTGTTCCTAGAAGAAAGACCAGCTGTAGATACATTGAATAAGGAGAAATGTTGATATATTCTTTGTGTAAACTTCATGCATTCCTATATACCTTAAGAAAATTCACCATTCATCTCAACAAATTGAGTTGGTTTCAACATCATTTGGATAAATGAGGTTGTTTAAATCTTTCAGACATTTAAGATGAATTGCAAACCATTTTACGCATTCTGTTGTAATTCCTGGAAATCATTCAAGCAGTAAGTCAATACACAAAATCAGAAGAAAACATAACGTATTTATAAAAAAAACCTATGAGATGAAGACATGGCTATTTTATAGTACATCCCACTGATGCATGCAAATTAAGATTGTTCCCAAAGTTGAGGAGTGTGCACACTCCAAAAATAATGTTAAAATAATGGAAATACCTGACAATTGCAGAATTTGGTTTGGCTATTTAATTAGTGCTTGTGTTTAAATGCTGTTGTCCTTCAATAATTAAATGAAACACAGATGGAACACAGATAAAAGATAAAATCTCCATATGGACTTCTGCCACTGAAGAAATTAACTGAGGAGAACAACATAATGAGGCTTAAAGCAGAAACATTCTGGAAATACACCACCAAAGTACACTTACATCAATGAGGTCTGACAGGTCATGGATATAATACTTGAATACAGATGCATTGGTGGCTTCCAGAGCCAACAGATATTCATTTCTTGCCTTAATAGCCTTCAGTTTATTTTCTGTGTATTTTGCTTGGCGCTGAAAAATATACAAATGGATTTTTATTATAAAATAATTAAAATGAAGAAAGCAGTCACCTTGAAAGAAGGAAAAAATATTCTGCAAAATCAAGAAATTATTTCACTTTCTTTTTAACCCAGACTAAGAAATCTTGACACTTTTAGGCAAAACAAATGCATCATCGTATAACAACGATTCAAGGAACTGTTGAGTCCTGAAGAGACAGGAAGGTGATCTAATCCATAGATGGCCAAAAAGTGGTTCACAGGAACACATATCCAATATGTGCAACCTAGAAGTATGTTTGCAACCTGAAGATCCCTGCAGAATTTTATTTGGCGCTGATATGGACACACAGGACTGACATCAGCAGAAGGCACTAAAGAGCCAAGTGTGAACAAAGGTCTGATACCCAAATTCTCCAAATTATAGGGACTGATCATGTATCACTAGAACTTAATATACCGTCTGCACTAGGCAGCTGGAAGCCTAGGCCCACACACATATTTACATTCCTCTGCCCAGAAGAATAGGAAACAGGCCTTCCTGACCTAACCCAATCAATATGTGAATACTGTATATATGGAACATGAATAATTTAAACCTTCAACATAAAGTTAAAACTAATTCAATATTTATTGATTGATTTCTTTATTTGAAAAAATCCAAAATGGGTAACATTTAAAAATATTTTACAATAAATTAGAATAATTAGAATTAAGCTCTATGGCTCTAATTATTTATTAAAAACTGAAATCCTAAATACAATGCAGTATAATCCTGAACCAGATGGGAAGGCACAGCAGCACCTGTCTACCCAAATATTTGATGAAGAGGTCTTAAACTGTCACCAAAGGTTTACGATGGTAACTGTCAACAGCATCTGAAGCAAAAGGAAATTCCACAGCTGAGACTGTGGAATCAAGAATCTCATTCACAACTCACTGCATAGCAAATAGCCAGTGGATGCAATAACCCAGTATGTGACCTCCAGTAAATCTTCCTATAAGGACAAATTACATGTAGTCTTTGAGTTATTGGGACCAGGACTGCTATTGTTAAGCAATGAGGTCGTAACGTGTGAAGTCATGTGACCACATCATTTAGTGATGATGATCCGGGCAGTCCCAGTTGCTGTCATAATCTCAAGATGTGTGGGTCATTAAGCAGGCAGGAAATAACAGGAGCCACAGGTAATGAGAGCAACAGTGCCACACAGGGGCGGGGAAGATCCACCCTGTACAAGCTGCATGCAAGTTGAAGAAGGGAGTGCTTCAGTGTGGCACAAGAGCAGGAAGGCTGGAAAAGGAGGGCACAGAGTGCATGTGAGAATAGAGAAGGAGAATGCTGGTGGCTGAAAATGTAGGGAAGTCCAGGTGAATGCTGATGGGGGCATGCTTGCAAGAGCAGGTCTGGGAAAGGAAGACGCTGGTGTGTGTGTGTGTGTGTGTGTGTGTGTGTGTGAGAGAGAGAGAGAGAGAGAGAGAGAGAAAGAGGCAGAGAGAGAGACACACAGAGAGAGACACACACAGAGAGAGAGACAGAGAGAGACAGAGAGAGAGAGAGACAGAGAGAAGGGGGAAGGAGGACACTGGTGGGTGGGTGGGTGCATGCAAGTGCAGGGGGGAAGGGACGTAGTGTGTGCAAATGAGCAAAGAGGGAGGAAGGGTGTGGTGTGTGCATACAAGGAAAGGGGGGGGGGGTAGGACACCAGAGTGCATGCAAGCAAAAAAAGGCAGGGATGGGGGAGACTTACCCAAGCAATTTGTGACCTTCCCTGCAGGTTTCCCCATTGACTTTGCTCTTGGTAAGTCAACAGGGAAGGTTGCAAATGGCAATGAAGTGACCATGGAACACTGGAATTGGTCATATAGTAAGTGTAAGTTGGTTTTCAAGTGTTCGAGTGTTGTTCATGTAACTGTAGGGGTGCTACAAAGGCTGGAACTAAGGACCAGTTGTAAGTTCCTTTGTTCAGTGTCATTCTATCTTTGAAAACCAATGGTCAGTCACTGAATGAATGGTCATAACTCGAGGACTATCTGTATACTGTATTGAGGAACAAAAGAGGGGAAAAATCCATTGGCTGTGCTTATTTACTTTACTTGTTTCATGCACAATCCTATGAAAAGTGTGCTTGTATTTCTGTATCTCAGTACAATGAACATTTCCAATTAAGATTATTACTTCTTAAAACAACACATCCAAGGTAGTCTTCTGCAAATATTAAGCCTTTTCCCCATCTTTTTAAATAGTCTCTCTGCCTATGGCACTATGTTACATTACCTCTGCAAGTTAAAAGATTTAAATATCAAATTGCTAACTGTTTGATACATAGTATCTTTATGTACCATGCAAATTAGTTTCAATTTGAACACATTTACATAGTTGACTAGGGATAAGAAGAAATGGATCGGTGCCAAAACGACCTCCTTGCACTTTTGATTCCTGTACCTCCTCATTCCATCTCATGAATACTCATACCTAAATATAGTTTCTAGACCTCAGGATAATCCCTGAGCCATTAGGTCAGTATTTCTGCTATTTCCCCATTAAATAGCTCTTCTCCCTTAACGCCCTGCCCTGATAGATATTCTATTGTGTATTAGATTCGCAGCAAACATTCAGCAGCTGCACTTGGTAAAGAGAGCTTTGCAATTACCTAGCAGTTAACCCTGTTGTGCACTCACCTTCTCTTTCATTTTCTCAATCTTTTTGACTGAGCTCCGTCGGACATGCTTTTCTTCAAACTTGACACTGGAGGCTGAATCAGGGGAGCGCGGAGTTTGCTTTTCCTCCTGCTTCACAGACTTACCAATCTGTTTTTCTTCTTGCTTTTCTGCCTCTTTCAGCTTGCTTTGGGCACTGATGCTGTCAGCATTGTACATATGGTAGGTCTTCATTACCTGCAAAGGCAATTCTCACTTATAAACCATCTTACTTTTTTTTAAAAAAAATCCCACTTGGAAACACCTGAACATTAATCAACCAATGCCTTCAGAGTAAACTTAAAATTCAAATAGAAAAATACCTATAACTATTCTACGCACCTACTATACAGGCAGTCCCTAACTTATGGTGGCAACCGGGACCAGAATTTCCACTGCTAAATGATGCAGACGTAAAGCGTGACCACATTGCTTAGCAACAGAAATCCCTGCAGTCCCAATTGCCATGCTTAATCAAATCCCATTGTTGTTAGGCAAGGCAACCTCTTGCCAGTTCCCACAATCAAGTCAGTGGGGAAGCTGGCAGGACATTGTAAGTCCCAGGTGACTTACAAGCAGGCTGGCAGGCAGGTTAAATGGCTACTGCAGGGTGGGGGAAGGCACGAGGGGGTACACAAAGGTGTGAGGAAAGTGTGGCAAGGCTTGGGAAAAGTGGAAAGGAGGTGTGGCACGACTCATGGAGAGTGTGCAAGAGTACGAGGGAGGCATAGCAAGGGTTAAGGTGGGTCCATGAGGATGCAATGAAGATGCAAGGGGTGAAAAAGGGAGCAAGGAAGGTGTGGTTAGGGTCAGGAAAGGTATAATAATAATAATAATAATAATTTAATTTGTACCCCGCCCTTCTCCTCACCGGACTCAGGGCGGCTAACAGCCTTGTAAAACCACAATACAATAAATATCCATTAAAACCAAATTAAAAGAAAATATTTGAAGCGGCCAATCGTTAAAATTAACCTTTAAAATACCCTTAAAAACCCCACTAAAATTCCCTAGGCCANATCCGGGATCACCCGGATCTCTGGGGGTAGTTCGTTCCAGAGGGTGGGAGCTCCCACCGAGAAGGCCCTCCCCCTGGGGGTCGCCAGCCGGCACTGTCTGGCTGACGGCACCCTGAGGAGACCCACTCTGTGGGAGCGTACCGGCCGATGGGAGGCAACCTGCGGCAGAAGGCGGTCTCGGAGATATCCAGGTCCGATGTAAGAAGTGCAGCAAGGGTCAGTGAAGGTGCGCAAGGGAGGAACGGTGAAGCTCAGGAGGGGGCACAATTAGTTGGTGCAGTATGAGCAGAGAGGGGCTAAGGGAGGGTATATGGATGGGGAAGACTTATCCCAGTGAATCTGATCATGGGGTGCTGCAACTGGTCTTAAGTGCAAACTGGTTGCTAAGCACCAGATCATGGTCATGTGATCATGGGGGTTATGGGATGGCCTGAACTCTCAAAGATCAGTCATAACCAATACTCGTTCAGCACCATTGTAACTTTGAATGGTTGCTGAAAGAATGGTCATAAGAATTACCTATAGAACTCAAAAGGATCAGCAAAGGTATGGAACATTTTACAACTCTCATGTGATTCTGATGGCTAAACCAGGGCCTCCACTACTTTATCCTAACTCTGCTTGTCAAGGTTTGCTGGGATTTTTCTTTTTTCTTATTAACATATAATTTTTATTAAAGAAAAGTTTTAAAGAAAAATAACAATACCAATTTTGAAAAAAAAACCTGAAGTAATAAGTGAAAAAGTGCAAAGAAATAGAGAAGAAAAGGAAAGAAAATAAAAGTTATAAAGAAGCAGCTTTTGATACTGGAAACAGAAGTACATTTATATTTTACCCTCTCTTTCTAAGGTTACAGTATAATCTTCTTTTCATAATCTACCTTTTTAAATCATCAAACCCATAAATCACAAATCCATTTTTTCATTTTTTAGCAAAAAGTCCATAAGGGGTTTCTAGTCACTAATAAATATGGGTTTTGTTCTTTCTCTAGTCAGACAAGTCAACTTTACATCTTTGCTAATTGCATCATCTTCAGCAGCTGTTCCTCCATTGTGGTTATTTCAGATTCTTCCCATTTTTGTGCATGAAATAATCTTCCAGCAATTATAACATATAAAATAGCTTTCCATAATACTTTTCTAACTGTTTATCCATTAGTTATAAAAAGAAAATTTCTGCTTTCAAATGAATATTAATCTTTACAATTCTTTATTTTTAACTCTATTTGAACCCCAAATTTTTTTGCCATAATAAAATGACACTTCATGTTTTCCGCATTTCCAACATAAATTGAAAATACCGTTATACATTCTAAATATTTTTTCTGGAGCCTGTACCTCTTTATAAAATTCTCTTTTAAAGTATAACATAATGTAAATTTCAGTCCCTTCAGCCATGTATTTCCTACTGTTCCATCAATACATTATGTCCAAATTTCTTAGGAACGTTTCTGATATTTGTTTGAATATCGGTAGATGTGGGTCATTATGCATAGTGCAAATCTCTATTGTAGTCCATACAACAAAGCTCCAATGAGCTGCATGAAGTGAAACACCCTATTAGCACATGGCTATAAAAGGCCAGATGAAAATAGGAAAGAGAGATGAACAGGTAAGAAAGAAGTACAAGAATAATTCTATTTCCAACTGGAATGTGACAATATGGGGATAAGGACAAGGAGAAAAAGGTCATTAAATAGTATTCCTTTGTTTCCCCCAGGAAGTTGATATCTTTACTTTAAAAAGCAATTACTAGAAGAGAGACCACTTTTTAACTGACCCGCATGGCAGTCCATGCCCTATCAGTGCTAATCCTGCTCAGCAATACAAAAGGCAACATAGACAGCAGAGGCTGACTCTGCTAACAATCAGCCTTTCTTTTTGTTTCTCTACAGTCCCTCCATTGTTTTGGATCAATACTGACTTTTCCCTTTCTCACTGGCGTTTGTTACAAATAAGTGAGCTCTAATAGTTGAACCACATATTTTGATTCCTGTCCTTCTTTGCATTTTGGCCCTCCTGATAACCTTTTGAACTTGGCAAAGATCAAATATCAAAAGTTTAAGAATTTATCTCATTAGGTTAATTAACACACCATCTAGACAGGTTTAAAACAAGATAGATAGATAGATAGATAGATAGATAGATAGACAGACAGACAGACAGACAGACAGACAGACAGACAGACAGACAGGATGACAGAGATTTATTTACTGAAAATCAGTTACATCCTCTCTTTCCCACAGATTCTGATCAAGGTAGCTTACATAATAAAATTTAAAAACTGACTTGAAAAGATGGTATGCACTCTTCCAATTACATCATAGACCTTCATGAAATATTAATAATAACTGCTTTGTAAATGTGTGCTCAAACAGAGAAGAGATCTATGTTCCAATTTTAAAATCCTGCTGCAAGCCAATTCTGGCCTCAAATCGTTCCAGTTTGCAAGCACCAAGCCCCTGAGTCTTCTTTCACCTCAATTTGAACTTGACCGTAATTTTTGTTAGGTGGAATATATGCTCTCATTTCGTTACTCCTTCTGGAGCAATTAAATCATCACTCCTTAGTTACAGGAAAAAGTAACAGTTAAAAATGCTAACCCACTCAGTATTAAAGGAAGCATAATTTATCTATATGGTAACTCTGAATTATTATCAATGAACAGAATTAAAGGTGACATTTGGAATTGCCTTAAACAGGAAGAAGTATTCTTTCCATGTACCCCTATTCCCATTACTTCTAGTGAAAGACATCTGGCACAAGGCATCAAAATCATGTAAGTCCCAGTTTTAATGGTTTCATATATTTAAGGATGTGTCAACATGGTCGATCCATATCTTTCTGCCAAGACTGACATCAAGGTCCAGGGTCAAAGCAATTACATAAGGATTCAGTGCGGGAGTCAAAGTATTATGAATACCACACGCTATTCCCATCAAGGGATTATATTAAGATGCTAGTTGAGCATCTATTTTGTCAGTCCTGCCTTGTCTTTCTCCCCCTCTCTCTTTTAATTAGAACTCTCACACCTTCCTATAGGAATGAGCAAAGGAGTTTGTCTTGAGTAGCCAAACTGAATAAAAAAAAATAAAACTCATAATTTTTTTTTAAAAAAACCCACTCTTGATTATCCTATACTTAACACTGTTTAGAAAACAGGAACTTGATCAATTGCCTCCTTAACAGAAAAACTTGCCTCTGACCATGACACAGCCCTGCCTATTTTGCAATACTATACCACTTCAGACTTTGTCCTCGAAAAGTTGCTCAGGTCTGATGTAAAACCAGGATTCATGGAGGAACTTCACTTTGTTGGTATTTTAAGAAAATAACTGCTAAGAATTTGTACACAGATTTGGAGATACTGGACGTAAGACCTTCTCAGTATGACACTCAGATAGAAGGATTATCTGAAGGAGACTCTTCAAAAATGTTAAACAAGAATGCACAAAAATGATACCAACAATTTGGAATGGACTACTTCCTTCTATTTTTTCTTCTTCTGTTCAGTCATTGTCTGATTTTCAGAGACTGCCTGGACAAGTCCTTTTTTGGCAAGTTTTTCATAAGTGGCTTGCCACTGTCTCCTTTCTAGGGCTGACAAAAAGTGACTGGCCCAAGATCACTCAGTTGGTTTTGTGACTAAACAGTTTCCTGGTTTCAAGCCTATTGCCTTAACAACTACACTAAATTGACTTTACTTCCCTATATATTATTTGCCTATAGAAAAGTGCCATAGGCATTTAGGGGATTCAGTCCTTTTGATTTGCTACATGGAAAAAACCAAGAGGAGTCCTGGGTCAAATGAACTTCCAGGACCAAAGATTCTGATTATGTTCTCTCTCACACACACAAAAGGGCAAAAAAAAATCAGTGGCATATTTCAGGAATAACTGCACAATAAGACTGATATCATATAAGGCTCTCAAGAGGTGGAAGAAAAAGTGTTGCTTTTTGTTGCCTGCTCAAGAATGCAAGTTTAAGCTAGGTGGCAAAGCTCACTTATGATGATCAAAAATGGAGTACATAAGTCACAAAGTAGACTTGGAAATGGAAAAACCATCTAGTCGTAAAATTTTAAGAAAGTACGTTGCTTCATTAGGAATATACTGTATAGATTAAAAGATCTAGCAAAACAAATTGATAGCTATTTGCCAGATGCACAGAAAGTATGAAGAGACACATATCTTATCTTTGTAACAAAAAGCAAACTTAGAACCACTGTTAGAATATGTCAAGTAAGTATTTACAATCAACCCAGGCGCTGATACATTAGTACAACACAAAAATGCTACCAGAGATGCAAACACAATAAAGCAGAAACATCTATTCTAGAACAGGGGTCCCCAAACCCCAGTTCGTGGACTGGGACTGGTCCGCAACATGCCAGAAACCAGGCCACGCAAACAAGAGAAGCCCCATCCACGAGATGCAGGGAGCATGTGAAACCACGCTACCTCCAATTCGTGGAAAAACCTCTCTCCACGGAACCGGTCCCTGGTGTCCAAAAGGTTGGGGACCACTGTTCTAGAGAGTTAGAGATACACTGAAGAAAGAAATGCAAAACATGCTAGAATTAAGTTTTGTTGAACTTTCATACTATGAATTCAGTGAATATAGTTATAGTGATTTCTCCTAAGTCAAATAGAAAAGTAAATTTTTGTGCAGACCTAAGATATTTTAACCAAGTTTGATTGGTACTTTATAATAAGAAAAAATGACCAACTAGAACAGTTAAGTAAGGCAAAATACTTATCTACTTTAGTCTAAAGTAAGGATTATTAGCAAATGCATTTCTTGGAAATCTTCAAAGAGAAACCAAGCTTTATCATAGTTCAAGGACTGTCCCAATTTTTTAAGAATGTTTTTCATCTGAAATGGAGCACCAATGACCTGACTCATGGGCAAAAATTTTTCCAGACTGGGGAAAAAGTATCTGAAATAAATCTGAACAACATTATTATTTCAACAGTTTCTGGGAAGAATACACACAACATTTAAATGATGTTATTTCCACTCTTGAGGTAGCAGGCATAAACATCAATGCAGTGGAATGTTACCAAGGATTTTCTGAATTAGATTATATCTTTGGTGTCAGAAAGAAGTTAAGCCAGAAGCGAAGAAGATGCAGATTATTTAATAGATGCAGCCTTCAACTACCAAGAAAAACTAAGATCATTACTGCCCTCGCAGTCTTAATCAACAAGAGGTTGCCTAACAAAGCTTAATGGACTCCTGAGTGTAAAGAAACTTCTTAAGAATTAAAAACTACTTTGTATAATCTTCCCATATATAAGAATAACAGATTTCAGTCTTTTTTCTGCTTTGAATATAGATGTCTTTGATGTATAATTGAGAGTGATAACGCAAAACTCTGAAAGAGGAAACATGTAATTCTTTATATTTCTGAAAAACTTTTATCAATAAAAAAATCAACTGAAGACTGGGAATCTGAATGGGAGAAAATCTACTCAATACAAATGGCCTTCAATGGAATTGAAGGGATGACAATCCAAGATGTTACAACATAGACAAAAGCCAACTGCTAACTTGACTGAGAGAAAATTGACACAGAACTCTGTAATCTCTTCCTTAACTCTTAATTTAGAAAATAGGTAGACTTAGAAATAGAGCAGGACACACATAAATCAAATTCACATCATGATCCTAAAATATGCAGGCTTAGATTTGTTTTTTGCTCTCTTCAATACAGGAAAAAAATATTCCTTGGCTGTTTAAAATTGCTAATCAAACAAGGTTTGACAATCATGGAGGAATGCAGTACAATTAGTTTGCTTGCCAACTAAGGCTAAAAAAACAAACAAAACTGCTTATGCAACATAGTTTAATATGCTTCTTAATTAGGGGGGGGAAGCTATCTGTTCAATGTGTCATCCCCAACTCCTAAAAATCCAGAAAATAGTCTTTGTCCTTGAAAAGTTGCTCAGATCTGATTTAGGACATGCTTGTGTGGATGGGTGAATCTCATTTTGCTTTTCTGGCAGATTAAAAGTGATAGTCAGAAATCCTTGCTCATCTCCTATAAATAAGCCAGAGATTCATTGGTAGAATGAGATATACATTCTGCCTATTCCATGTTTTCTTGTTGTCATCCACAAGGATGAGCAATGTAGATCTTACTGAACCTTAATTCCCAACACAAATCAGCATAATCATTGCTAATTGATGCTGTGAGGTATAATCTAGCAATAGACTGCTGACTTAGAGAAACTGCTTAAGAAAGAAACTGATGGAACTCAAGATAAATTAGTAAAAGCAAATTAATGTAGTTTCTACATTAATTGCAGAATATGAATTCTAGGAATTCTATTCATAGAAATATGAATTCTATGCTAGGATATTTAATTTGCTGTTAAAATTTAAATAGATAAATAAGGATACTGCAAATGTTACTGCCTTCCAGAAGGTGGTTAATACTCAGCCCTTCTTGCAGGCACAACACAAAAATGAGAGTTGAGCCCAGCACATGTAGTTTTGCAATAGGAATGCAACAGCAATTTGATTGTGTGAAATGAATGAATGGTCATTAAGCAAGGACTACCTGTATGTTGCTGATCAGAGTTATGCTGCGTAAGGTAGGTGAGCATACATAGCTAATCAATCAATAAAGAAAGAATTATCCAGATTAATAAATCTGTGCCATACCTTCTTCATTGTTTCAACTCGTTTTGGAATTAATCTTCCTATTCTCAAAAGGCACCAACTAAGTAAAGCTTTCTATTTGGTCAAGGGTTATTATTCTTTCACAGTACAAATCTAGATTTCTTTTTAAAGATCATTTGTAATAAAATGTGTGGATGACTTTATGGGAAGAGGTGGAGAGATGCTGCCTAGGAAACAATCAGGCAAGAGAGGCATAAGCCCCAGGGGCTTAGTGGTCAGAGAAAGAAACTTAGGAAGGACCTGCCCTAATGGATCAAGCAATTAAAGGTGATAGTGGGAAGTTTGTACTTTCAGACTTGTAAGACTGATGTCAGTCTTCCCAGGTAAACCAGACAGGAAACATGAACTAATAGTGAATTAATTCTACTTTATTATAATGCTATATTAACAGAAAGTACAAATTACCATTATTTTCAATAACTTGCATAGCTTTTCCCCAAAAGTTCATTAGTATTACTCATTCTCATGTAAAAGTATCTCACAGTCAAAATTGCCAGGTAATATGTATGTATCTATGTACATTCATAAAGGGAAAAACAAATCAATACTTAAAATTCCTAGCAGTCACACTACATTGGACCCTAGAAATTATATTCCTTCAATTAATTTGTTACAAACCAGTATAAAATCCTACCAATAGGAATTCTCTAGTCCAGGGGTGTCAAACTGCCGGCCTGCGGGCCGGATGCATCATGGTGAAACCGTGCCCACCCCATTGCTGGCAATGGAAAAAAAGTTGTGATATGTCGCGACACATCACGTGATGTTGCGAGTTTGACACCCCTGCTCTAGTGGCTTTATTAGGGTTAACTATTCCTTTTTTCTAAAAAGCAAGGTTAAAAGGCACAAACAAGGCACACCCTCTATTCATTTTTAGAGCACTTCTAGAATCTCACCATACCAGCAGTATGTTCAAAATGTTGAACATCTGCAGCTGGAATTCAGTTTAATAATAATAATAAAAAACACCATATAAAGGTTTTAGGCTTTGCAGCTGCCAAAAGGCAGTTCCCAACATTTGCCTATAATAAGATATAACCTTTATCCCTGTGTGATTTGCTGATTCATATAAATTAGACAAAATTGCAAAATCAGCCTGTATCTAGACCATCATGATTACTAGTTCTACTTCATGGCAGGGTCTCATTGCTTTCGCCTCAAGAGTTTCTGTGAAACATCTTTTCATGTGGCAACTGGGTGTGGAGAAAAGTATTTGCCAATGCAATCACCCTAGCTGACCAAACAAAATCCAGAAACTGTCTGCTGTTTGGGGAAATGCCTCAAAGAAAACATTCGAAGAGCCTAAATTTCAAAATAGAAGTAATTTGCTCTAAGTTGCGAAGTTTAACAAACCTGAAACAGGTTTAATAAATAGTAAACATTTCCAATTCAAGCATGAAAGAAGAGATGCCCAGAATTTTTATGAGCACATGCCTCCTTTTGTGCCAGTCAGATTCTAAAAAGCCAAATTAAAAAAAAAGTTATACAAGCATCTAATGCAAATAATTATTGCATGTGTATTGCAGGGCAAAAGCTTGTGCTTCATGCATTCCTACATTTGTGATGAAAGAAACCATTGTGTTTGGTCCATTTGCAGCCAAAACTGACCTCAAAGCTGATACTATCTTTCAACGAAGAGCCCAATGATTTAACTAAACACTCACCAATGTTCACTCAATGTAGAAAGTAATCCCACACCAGCAGCAAAGGCAACAGGGATGAAACCAGAGAATTAAAATGAAACAATAGAAGAAAATACTTTCTGGTGCTTTATTGCCATTTTTGTAACACACAGAGGAAAGTCAAACTTTTTAATATGTTGCTACTTTCTATAAAGGGGGGGGGGCAAATGGATTTACCGTGTAGAGCTCATTCAGGACTTTCATCAGGTCTTCTTGGAGTTGCTGTCCAACTTCTTTACTCTGCAATGCAAAAGGAACAACAGAAAGTTAGCTGGAAAAAAGATATGGTGGCTGCATGCATGTTACAACGTTCACAAATTAATTGCTGAGGGTGAAGTGTTTGTTCTCCGAGCTTGAGGGTTGGTTTCTGAACGTTTCATTATCAGGCTAGGTAACATCTTCAGCAGAGTCTCCTGAACTCAGCTGAAGATGTTATCTAGCCTGGTAACGAAACGTTTGGAAACCAACACACAAGCTCGGAGAATGAGCCTTCATCCTCATCCGACACCCGAGCCACTATTTTCAAATTGGCAGAGACATTTAGCTCCTATTATGCCCAAATTGAAGAAACATTTTTAATAAAGTGAAATGGGCTGTGTCCAAAACCAGCCAAATATCGGTACTGTTTTGGCAAAGGAAAGCAATCTTTTCTACAGAAAACTAGTTCTACTGTTTCTTGAATGTTGAACCATGGCAATTGAATTTTATCAGGCAGCAAGAAATGAGTTTGTGGAACCGAATAGTGTGCATCTAGAGAATGCAGTGATCTTCACAGCTATCAACTAAACTGAAACAACCTTATGTGCTCCCAAAATATCCGTGGTGCCTCTGTAATTCTAGGTATATTTTAGCACAAGGCAGTCCCTGTAAGTCATAGCTTTACAGCATAAATGGGAGCCCCCAAGGAACATATTTAAACCTGCTTCTATCAGTCATACAGTAAGTAAGAACAAGCATATTACAACACATTCCCATGTCTTCTAGAGTTCTCCACTCCACTTATTAGAGCTAAAAGTGCAAGCAGTTATATTACTTGATTTGGCCAGAAGAGATTGCCCAGATGGGTGACATTTATATGCTGAGAACAAACAGTTCAGTGTCTATTATTTGATAAACTTTTGCTCTATAGGTATTCATTATCAAAAAATCTAACTTTGAAGGAAACACATATGTATGTGGTATTATAATACAAGGTTAATTCCAAACGCAAAGTTTTCGCTATGTTTTGCAATAAAGCCAGTTTATCAGCCCAACTAAGTAAAATAAAAAGTTTTATAAGATAAATGTTCTGGTTACTCCATGGAGATACCCAACAGGCATTAGAATTCCATTGCCTTCTTCCAGAATGGTTTTCTATTTCACAATCTAGCTTATTCTTTTGAAATGTCTTAGTATATTCCCACCTGTGTGAGATCAGATAGGTAATTTAGGTGCTGTCATCATTTGGGCATCCATTCAAGCATCAAATTATGAATCAGTGTACATCAACACTTCATTTTGCAATAAAAGGGGATTACTTAATGAGGTGAAATCATACTATTTAAGCCAAAATGTGTCTGGTTCTGCAGTCCTGGCTCTGGATGATACCAGAAAAAAAAAAGGTTTCAGTTAAACATGGGTGGAATTCACAATATGAAATCATTCCAGCAGTTAAAAATTTGGGCATGGTTTATATGTACTGTATGGATGCAGAGTTCTTGAACGAGAGTAGCCAGTATTGGAATCTGAAATCTATACTTTAAAAGGATACTTAGATTAGGGAAGGTTGTTTAGGTTAATGTAAGCATGCAGCCCTGGGGTTCCCTAGTGTTATCCAGATTTGTTCCACCTGTTAGCAGTAACTCTATAAAGGACAAAAGGCATTTCATTCAAGGTTATAGGACTGACAAGGAACAAAATTAAATGTTTCTCCTGTTTTTGCTTTACATGAGAGAGAAAAACAGCTTGTGATAAATTACATTTTTTTCTGTGGCTCGATTAATACTCAGAGAGACATTTTTAATTCTAAACTCTTCTGATTATGTCCATTAGAACCTGGAGAGGAAGTATTGCTTTTTTACAATCCTTGCTGAATGTACATTGTGCAGTTTACAAGACCTGGTACTTTGCCTTATTTTAGACTACAGTTTCATTGCCAAGATTCAACACAAAAGAAACCCCACCCAGTGTACTTCATATTCATACACAGTCAACTCTCAGCATGCCTTCCAAGACTCAGATGTGTCATTGTCTTCACTTCACAATACTGTCATCTATTTTTATCAGCAAACAATCATAATACAGTTATACTTGTACAAATACACAACATTCCATAGTTAGGAGAGCCTGGACTTCTGAACTACCATGTTAAACCCAAGGCATCATGACTCATGCATTTGTTTGCTTTAGTAAGAATTATTAATATAATAAACTAATCAAATAAAATTCTTCCCAATATGGACTTTACATGGAAGTTTTACATGGACTATAAAACAGACTAAAATATATTTTAAGAACAATTTTTCAGCTTAATCAGGTATTATACTTGCTTTAATTGGTCATATAATACACACTCAGAACTGCTAAATAAAAGAATATCTTTATCCAATTTTTATAGCAGCAGCAATACATTCAGAATCAACATTACTAAAATCTATTCAGAACTTTCCTTCTACATAAAAAGCTAAAACCATGGACCGAGGCACGATAACTTCTGAAGCCTACACATTAAGCATGGAGATGTTTATTTATGAAATGTATAAACTGCTTTAACCCAAGGGATTCTAAACTGTGAATAAGAGGAACAGCATTGCAGACAGTGCAGAATAGTACACTAAAGCACAATATAAATTCTAATAATAATATTATTTAGACCTAGTGAAGAATAGAAAAAAGAGACATGACTAGTATCATTAAAAAGTAGCAGGCAAATCAGATTACAAGACCCAGCAGTGGCTAAGAACAGGGAAGCTGAAGAAACAGAGGACTAATTCTGGCTGCACAAGGCCAAGCATTAAAAACAAATGTGCACAAAGACAGCATTGAGAAGACAGCAACGGACAACAAATGCCGCCTCTGCAAATAAGCTGAAGAAACAGTGGACCACCTAGTTAGCTGCTGCAAGATCAGTTAGTTGCTGCAAGATTACACAGACTGGCTACAAACAGAAGGCATGACAAAGTAATAACAATGGTGCATTGGAAGAGCTATAAGAAATGCCATTTGCCTGCAAGCAAGAATGGTGGGACAACAAAATAAAGTAATAGAAAATGAAGAAGCTAAAGTAGGACTGGGACTTTAGAATTCAAACAGACAAGCACCTGCTACATAATACAGTACTCCAGACTTAATGATAAGAAAGACAGAAAAGTCTAGACAGTGAATGTGGCACTACCTGGAGATAGCAGAATAGAAGAGAAATAACTAGGGGGGAGGGATCACAAAAATACAAAGACCTGCAAATAGAAGTAGAATGACTGTGGCAAAAGAAAGCAAAGACAGTAGCAATAGTAATAGGTGCCTTGAGTGTCATCCCAAAACATCTGGAATAGCACTTGAACATTACTGGCATTGACATAATCATCACAAGTCAATCGCAAAAGGCAGGTTTATTTGGACCATCATACATCCCTGGATAATACATCCAACAACATTTGTCTATCCCAGGTTCTTGGGAAGGACTTGTTAGGTTGCTAATAATGTCAAATCCATCTAAACATCTGATTAACAAAGCAACAAACCATAATGCTAATTGCATCTGGAATCATTAGGCCTACAACAACCAGATCTTATAAACAGACTGGAATTATATATTGTATTTCCATTGTAGTTACTGTTTCCATAATCTGTTCTTTGTGGAAGAAAAAATACAAATAAACTTTAGGTTCATATCTTCTCTTTTCATATGAATTCTAATACTCTGATTTTAGCTGTCTTTGATTTATTTGCAGCTGTCTGTTCACTTAATGATGCAAAGGTATATACACGTATACGCAGTACACCAATGTGTACACATCCGCACACACACACACACACACACACGGCTCTGATTGCACATTTTTTTACTATTCTGAAACAATGTTTTCACTTTCTAAAGCACAAAAGTAGCGGTATTAAAGACCAAGAGAAATCTCTTTATATTTATTGAATAGTTTATAATAGTTGCACAATGATGAAATCCCACCATTGAATGAATGACACTAGGAAGACAATGAAACCAGTAAAAGAACAATTAATGCAAGCAGATGTTTCCTTTCCTCCTAACAACAGTTCTGAGAAGGGATGTAACATGCATTATCCCTGTTTATTTCAGCAGCCTGCTGAATTGAGTGTGACTTACTCCTTTAGTCCTGGTTCCCTATGGAAATTTGTATTGTGCTTTACAAAGGAGCATGAAACTTTATGTTGTTTAAAGTAAAAGAGACCTGTGAAAATCCAAAGCTTTACTTACACCAAACCACAATCCACAATCACTGAGTATAAAAGTCATCCAAGATTACTATACAGTACTGTGTAGAAGCCAGAACGTAGATCTCTGATTTACAGAATATTACATCTTAAATATATATATAAATAGCCACCTTAAAGCATGCCAGAGAAGGAAACTAGGTATATTATAAAGATGTTTCCTGGATGAATCCCTGATTATGAAGACAAAGAGACAATTATTGACCATGTGAAATCTGGAAGGCCTGATTCTTACTTCTTTCCCCTTAAAAAAAGTGGGGCTGGTCCTTAGAATATTATAATGGAGGGCAAATTAAGGCACGGAAGGATATTGGAATCAAAAGCAAAATAAGAAAATGTTAATGCCTACCACCCAGAAAAGAAATCCAGGAATAGGTTAATAACAATGAGCTCAACTGTAGACAAAAATATAAAAAAAACCCAAATCCTATGGTATGGATTGTTAGAAAAGGGACTGAAAATAAACATGCAAAATTTTGTAATGAACACATCAAAGCAAAACAAAATACAACCATACAATTTTAAAAACATTTTTAGAATTGGAAAGAGAGCAGATTAGATCAATCAGTACAAGTAAAGGTTTAAAACATTTTCAATGTTTTTGTTTTAAGGAATTAAGCACATGATAAAAGCAACAGAAATTTAAAATTTATGCAATTATGCATTTTGCAAATCTGGAATAGTTAGGTCATTCTACAAAAATGACTAGCATGAGACATAGATCAGGAAAAAAGAAAATACTTGACTCTACAATTCTGTTAATTTTTTGGAATTCAATGACTGTAAAATATGCTCTTGTTTAGGGAGAANGGAGAACTGAATATTCAGCACACTGCAATGAAAAGTTGCTACAGCTAGCATGACTGCTGAGAGATCTGTTTTCCATAAACAAGAAATTAAAGCTATTTAATCATTAGATGACAAAGAAGGAAAAGGGGATGCTCAAAGAGGATATGGAGCTTGCATAATGAACTCTTTGCCTAAGTCTGCTCTGACTTGTAACAACTAAAGCAAATGGAGGGGGACAACAGAACGCATTATAGGATATTTTCAGAAAATACAAAGTTAACAAATCTCTGGATCCTGATGGCATCCACCTGAGAATTCTTAAGTTCTCAAATCAAAAACTGATGACCACTTAGCAAAAATATCTAACCGCTTAGGCATAATGTTAACAGACTGGAAAGGAAAATTTAGTTAAATCCAACGTTTAATATATAAGGTCAGAAGTATTTTCTACTTGAAACTGACCTACTTAACAAGTTTTTAGGAAAACATATTACTCCACAGTAGAGTCTAATAATTGTCTCCCAGAAGAATATAAATATTTCCTTCTAATAATCAACTCAGGAGTCTAAGTCTCTGGGAATGTATTGGAACAATTCTGGGAGCTACCTAAGAATGCTTTATCTTTTATATTTGTCAGTTACAAGTATTATCATACAACTTCCAAGACTCACAGAATGTTGACAATTAAATAGACAGAATCAGATTTTTAAAATAATTCCTTTGGCAATAAACGGAATGTTATGTTTGTTGATGTTTTTCTGGGCTGAACATGCATTGCAACACTCACGTATAAGCTAGAGCAGGGGTCCCCAACCCCCGGTCCGTGGACTGGCAATGGGCCACAGCATGCCAGCAACCGGGCCACACAAACAAGTGAAGCCCCATCCACGGGATGCAGGCAGCACACGAAACCATGCCCCTCTGGTCCGTGGAAAAATCTTTCTCCACAGAACCGGTCCTCAGTGCCCAAAAGGTTGGGGGCCTCTGAGCTAGAGCCTTGATTTTCTTTTTAAAAAGGAAATATTGGGTGGGGTGGGGGGTGGATTTAAAGTATTAAAGATTTAAAGGCAGGGTGGTTTAAAGACTTTACCTGCTCAAGAGTCTTAAAATTATACTGGGATTCTTGGGAAAGATTGTATGTGGGTAGTTGTGTACTTATTATAGATATAACATCTTCCCTCTTTATACTACCCAAGACATGTATGAAAGAAATTGGTCGAGGCTTTATAAATTAAAAGGGAAATACAAATGACAAACCAAGACAGTGATCTAGATAGTTTTTCTTACTGAATTTACAAAAGAGGTTGTTAATGTATCAAAGAATTCTGCAATGAAATCCTGCAACAATATTTGAATGAATAAAGATTAAGACTATTAGAAGTAAAAGGAAAAAATATAAAATTGGTTTATCTGATCAAGGTTAAAACAAGATATGTTGTTACCTCTGCAACCCTTTCCAGACTTTCTGCTGACATCAAGACTAAAAAGTGATACTTTAAGGATTTGTCTAATAGATAACTAATGGTATATAGAATGAAGAGATAATTGTTTGTAACCTTAGAGTAGTGATGGCGAACCTTTTAGAGACCGAGTGCTCAAACTGCAATGCAAAACCCACTTATTTATCGCCGGGTGCCAGGTGGGCGTGGCCCACTGGGTGGGCATGGCTGTGGTGGTCATGGCAGACTGGGTGGGTGTGGCCAAGGTGGGCATGGTCACCTCGATGTTGCTCGTGGGGAGGGATGCCTGTGGGGGCCGGGCAGGGTTGGGGGAGATCTAGGGGGTCTCTGGCAGATGGGACAATGGGCAGGAGGCCTGTCCTGCAGGGTGAGGCGAGGCAAGGCGAGGCAGGGCTGGGGTACCCTTGTCGCAGGGCAAGGTGAGGCAGGGGCCGAAGTGGCTGGTGCCTGACACCATTGGCCCCCACACACAGAGGCCAGCAAGCGCATGGGGGCTGACAGTGTCCATCAGCAGCCACAGCCTGCCGGCCCCTCAACCAGCGCACTCTGGGGCTCTGCAGCCCGTCGTCAGCAGTTCAGAGAAGCTGCCTCTGAGCTGGCTGGCCGGCCGCTGAGGAGGTGATGCAGTAGGTCGTGCCCAGGAAAAGGAGAGCATGTGAGGCCAGAAGGGATGGGATGGGGGAGAGGGTAACCAGCCATGCTGGGATGCATGTGGGACCTCGACGAGTTAGTGGACGGCTGGATGAAGAAGGACAGTTGCCATCTCCGGGGCATGGTGCGCATGCCCACAGAGAGGGCTCTGAGTGCTGCCTCTGGCACGCGTGCCATAGGTTCACTACCACTGCCTTAGAGGGTATGAAGAGTCATTAAATTTGTGAAATTGGACACCAGTTCTTTATATATATTCTTTATATATTTATATATTTCTTTTTTCTTTCCTTATTATGTTCCTATCTTTGTCACTTTTTTCTTGCACTTTTTACTTTTTCTATTCTCTTTTTCTTTCAGTTACATTTTACTATTATGATCAAAATTTTCAATAAAAATGATATACAACTAGTCTTCATCTGACAACTGTTTGCTTAGCAACTCTTAACGATTATAACAGACCCTCAAGTCAAGTCAGTGCTTATTACAGTCAGAGACCAGAGACCAGACCAAGTTAAAGACACTTAAGGAATATCTAGAATATTCTAGAATAAAACAATAAAAGGTAAAATCAATATTAAAATCACAATTTGGCATCCCTTTTGTCCGTTACACATAAACAAAACACAGCATGGCCAACTATACTATAATATCAATCTTTAAATGGTGAGACCCATAGTCATTAAATACTAAAATGCAAAGGGGCGTTGTCTTACCTGAATGCCTTTTCTCAGCACGGAGATGGAGAATCCACCAATGGGTTTAGACTGTGTTCCTGCCCAATCAGATCAAGTCAGCCAAAGTTGCCACACCTCTCCTGGGCTAGAGGATCTCAGTCTCGACACAGGCGAGGCCATGACTGACAGCAAGACGTGTTGGCTCATAAATATAGATCTAGGCCTAATAACCTATCAGGGTGGGAGTGGATTCTCCATCTCCGTGCTGAGAAAAGGTGTTCAGGTAAGACAACGCCACTTCTCCAGCACAGGAGATGGAGAATCCACCAATGGGACATACCAAAGCCTACTGTCCCTGAGGGAGGGAACCAGGCCTGCCCAGTGTGGCAATTTGCGGTAGTACCTGTTGGAGAACTCTTCTGCCAAAGGAGGCCTCTGCCGAGGCGAACTTGTCGATTTTGTAATGTCTAACGAAGGGAGAAGGAGAGGACCATGTGGCCACCCTGCAAACGTCCTCAATGGACGTTTGAGTGTGCCAGGCCGCAGAGGTAGCCGCGCTACGGGTGGAATGGGCCATAATACGCCCGGGAACTGGCACTGAATCAGCCCTATACGACTCTGCAATACAAGCCCTAATCCACCTGCCAACTGTGGAGGAGGATACTTTCCTACCCCTAGAGGGAGGATGACAGGAAACAAAAAGGGCCTCGTTGGTACGGAAGGCAGCTGTCCGTGAAATATAATAGCGGAGTGCTCTGCGGACGTCTAACAGGTGCCACTGAGGTTCCAGAGCATGCGACGGATTAGGACAGAAATCTGGTAGCACTATTTCCTGAGTCCTGTGAAACAAAGAATTTACCTTTGGAACAAAGGTTGGATCAAGATGAAGGACCACTCGGTCCCGGTGAAAAATGCACAAATCATCTCTGGTGGAGAGTGCCGCCAATTCAGAAATCTGCCGTGCGGAGGTGATAGCCACCAAGAATGCTACTTTGTGTGACAAGTATCGCAAATCACATGTTTTCAGGGGTTCAAAGGGCGGATTGGTAAGAGCCCGCAAAACCCGCGGCAGTTCCCAGGAGGGATATCTATGGACTACAGGGGGCTTGGTGTTAGTGGCCCCCTTGATGAATGAGCGGATCAAGGGATGGTGACCTAGGGAAGGCGCCGAATCGCATGTAAGAATGGTGGAAAGAGCAGCGACCTGTCTGCGTAGTGTGTTTGGGGCCAAACCCCTCTCCAGACCTTCCAGAAGGTAATCCAATATGTGAGGGATCGTCAAATCTGGAATTGTCAAGTGGTGCTTTGAGCACCACAAACAGAAATTCTTCCACGTGGCCTCATAGATGCGGTTAGTAGAGGGCCGACGGGAGGCCTGGATTATGGAAATAACTCCTGATAAGCAGTGCTCCCGGGATAAGACTGAGCGCTCAAGTGCCATACGGCTAATTGGAGCCATTGGGGGTCTGGATGAAGAAGTGTCCCTTGACTGAGCGAGACCCTGTTCGGGGGAATCCTCCACGGTTCCACTATGGAGAGGTTCACGAGGTCGGCGAACCACGGTCTCCGAGACCAGTACGGAGCCACTATAAGAACCTCCGCTCTCTCCCTGAGGATCTTGCGTACGACCGCTGGAAGAAGAGGGAAAGAAGGAAAGGCATAGAGCACACCCTCCCGCCCCGGGCTCTGAAGAGCGTCCGTGCACTCCGCCCCGGGGATGGAAAATGGGAGAAGAACCTTGGTACCTGAGTGTTTGTCGGGGAGGTGAAGAGATCCAGGACTGGAAGTCCGAAGCGGTGAGAGATCTCCCTGAAAATTCTCGGGTGCAGGCGCCACTCCGAGTGGTTCACCGTCGCCCTGCTGAGGAGATCCGCCTGTATGTTTGCCTCTCCCGATATGTGATCGGCCTTGATGGAGGCCAGGTTGGATTCTGCCCAAGAGCCCAGGAGAAGAGCCTCGGACAGGAGAGCACGAGATCTGGTGCCCCCTTGTCGAGTCACATGGGCCTTGGCGGCAATGTTGTCCGTGAGGACCAGCACGTGACATTTCGATACCGAGTTTCGGAAGTGTCGAAGGGCCAGGTGTATGGCTCTGAGTTCCAGCCAGTTTATATTGTGCCGAAAGTCGGAACGGGACCAACGGCCTTGGGCCCACTGCGAGTGTAGGTGCGCACCCCAACCGAACAGGCTGGCGTCGGTCGTAAGTGTGATCCGATCCAGCTCCTTGAAGGAGGACCCCCGGAGCATGGCCGATGAGAGCCACCACCTGAGGGAGCGCGAGACTCGGAGTGGAACTTGCACTCTCCGAGTGGATGAGCTGATGTTCAGTCTCTGGAAGGGGAATAGGAACCACTGAAGTATCCTGGAGTGGAGCCTGGCCCAAGGCACAATGGCAATGTCCAAAATCATCTTTCCCAGTAATTGGGAAAGACTTGCTAACGTTACCGTACGGTTTCCGTAGAGTTGGAGGACTAACTGCCGTATGCTGTCCCGGCGTTCCTGGGATAGATAGACCCGGCAGCTCATCGTGTCTATAATGGCCCCTAGGTGCAATAGCCTTGTCGTGGGAGACAAGTGGCTCTTGGAGAAGTTCACGGAAAACCCGTGACTTTGAAGAAGGTTGATCACCCGTTCGAGATCCGAAAGCGCAGCATGGTCTGACGATGACTGAATCAGAATGTCGTCCAGGTAATACTGGACTCTGACTGGTGCCATCCGGAGGTGAGCTGCTAGAACTGCTAGGACCTTGGTAAAAACCCTCAGGGCTGAGGATAGGCAGAACGATAATGCCCTGTATTGACAGTGCCGGCCTCTGTAAGCAAATCTTAGAAACCGGCGGTGGCTGAGAGAGATGGGGATGTGAAGATAAGATAAGGTCCACGGACGTCAGGAAGTCTCCTCTTTTTACGCTTCCAAGAATGGACTAGAGCGTTTGCATCTTGAACTTGCGGTATACAAGATGACCGTTTAGTTTTTTTAGATCTAGGATTGCTCTCCATCCCCCCAAGACTTTGGGGACGACGAAGAGGATGGAATAGAATCCCCAATCTCTCTGATCCAACGGTACCGGTTCTATGGCCCTTATGTTTACAAGGTGATGAATGGCCTGTTGCATTAATTTTGTCTTTGTGGGATTTCTGGGTTGGGGGCAAGAGAGGTAACGATTTGGAGGGTAGATGAAGAATTCCAGGGAGAGCCCATGACGCACAGTGTTCAGCACCCATGCGTCTGAGGTGGTGGCCTCCCACTGGTGGGCAAAGAGGGAAAGTCTGCCGCCTATGGGAGGGACCGACCGAGGGTAATCTGGAGCGACGGAAGGGGCGACCACTCCTGCGAAAGGGCCGTTTGCCCTGAAACTGCTGCCTGGGCCTAGAACCCGTTCTGTCCGATTGTCCTGTCTGACAGGAAAAGAGCGGGGGGGTATAGGAATAAGTGGACCTAGTTCCCGTATGAAAGGACTTTCTCCTTGAGTAGATATTAGGACGCTTAGCCGAACATTTAATGAGGTGATGGAGGACCTTACGATTATCCTTATTCTCCGTAAGGAAAGGATCTAAGGCCTCCCCAAACAGCTTTCCCCCCGGTAAGGGGCTGCTGATAGGCGCCATTTGGACCTGGCGTCAGCATGCCAGTGTTTCAGCCAAAGCATACGGCGTCCGGTGACGTTAGAAGCCATGGCCCTGGATAAAAATCTGGCAGCCTGTAGTGTTGCATTGGAAGCATATTCCGTTGCCGCCACCATCTTGCTCAGGTCCTGGTGAGTGCAGATATCTTCCGCTGGAATCCTGGCCTGAAGTTGTCTAAGCCAGCGGAGGGCAGACCTATTGAAAAAGGATGCTGAGGTAGCTGTCCTAATCGCCCAAGCCGTAGCTTGGTGTGTCTTGCGGAAAGTGAGCTCACTTTTGCGGTCCTCCGCCTTGAGGGCATCAGACACGTCGCAGCAGCGGCAGTGGGAGATACCGGGGTCCCAAGGGTTCATCCACCATGGGAACCTCCAGAGCATCTGTCAAGTCCTGGGCCACATTATAAAGTCTTTTTTCACTGCTACTCGGGAGAGGGAGGGTACCGGGGTTCTCCCATTGCTTCCTCACCGCATTTAAAAACATGGGCGGACAGGGAATGCGGTGTTGTGCGGTTACAGGTTCAGTAAAGTTCGGGTCCGCCTCTGAGTCTAAAGCAGCCGTTGATGCCGATGTGGATGGTTCAGGTCCAAGATGGGCCGTGGAAGTGGCCTTTCGGAGCAAGGGAATGAAATGAGACGGATTAAAGAGACCAGCAAAGGACGACATTTCGGGAGGGTTTTCCTCCTCATCCGACATCGGGATTCCCTTTTGGGCCACGCGCGCTATCACGTCCTGGAGCTGCAGCCGCAGGCTCCGGTAAGTGAAGGCAACAAAACAAACCTAAAAAGGAAACAACTATCGCTGTCTCTAAGGGGCAAGAGAATGGCACCCCAGATGATTAACAGCACTGATCTCAGCAGAGATCCTGTGGTAAGGGAGGTTGAGGAGGTGGAAAAACGAAAGTGAAAGTCAAAAAACCGCAAGTAAGGGCTTGATTAAGCCTTACTTTAAAACTAAAAGGGGGTGGTGGAAGAAAACAGTAATCCGAACTCAGCGCTGAACGCAGCACCGCTCGGAAACTGTTAAAAAGCAAAAAAATGGAAAATCCACCAATGGAGACTATACCTGCCTAAGAGCCAAACTTGCACGTCTGTCCTGGGCAAGATCAAGTCGAGACTGGGATCCTCTAGCCCAGGAGAGGCGTGGCAACTTTGGCTGACTTGATCTGATTGGGCAGAAACACAGTCTAAACCCATTGGTGGATTCTCCATCTGTGCTGGAGAAAGATTAGTAGTAGGGTTTGCTGCATTAATTTGTGTAAAACAGCTATGATGGATTAATCACGTGTTTCCGATTTGACTTGACTTGACTCTGAAAAAGGTACTTATGACCCAGATTCTCCTCAGGTTATATGATCAATACTTTGTTCAGTTATGCCTTGTTCAGATGCTTCAAAATGCCTTAACTCTTTAACTTTGCCTTTCTATTTTTTTTTTCCAATCCAACAGAATGTCACTTAGGAATTACATAAAGGGGTTCAGGACTGTCCATCTATTTGTCTATCAGCAAGATCATTTTCTAAAAACAAAATGTTTGCATAGTTGGAGAAGCCAACAAAGAAAATTTGAGTTCAAAATTGGGCCAGATTTGGCTGGGGTTGTAGAGGGAAAAAAATAAATCCTCCAATGCATTCCTACAGTCTGGGAAACACTTGAATAGTGGTTGAGAATGCCGATGGCTGCTATATTCCTAAGGCCTATTCCTCATGATACAAATGATACAGAGCAGAGCTGCTACAAATCTAAAAGCCATTCTTTTATGTTCTCCATACCTTGCTTCTCTCCCCCCCCCAGCCACCTTTCTTTCTATTTCTTAAATACTTCAAAGTCCTTCACTGTGCCAGATTTTTCTGTCTGCAGACTAGAGTAGGCTTCCTTATTTGATATTACTATGGATTGAAAACTATGATTACACACCACTCCTAGTTAGGGAAAATGAACAATGCAGGTATATTTCTTTTAATTGGTGATCATGCCTTGGAGGTCAGACTGAATCATATCTACTCAATGAAAATGTGGACACAATGCATGGATCAATGGGGGGCGGGGCAGAATTTCCTTACAGCACAATTTATCTCAGATTAATAATACCGAGGAACAGTGGAGGAAGAAAGCATAATATAACTCTAAATATTTTTTCCTAATTGATCATCTATTTATAAAATTGGCTACTTTTGTTTCAAAAGAATAATCTTAACAAAAATAGTAATCCTGCTGTTTATTAATCTGTATTTAACAAAAGTTACTCTAGTCACACAAAGAAATGTGCAATAGTCAGTTCTTTTATGTGCAGTCATGAGGTTTATTTTATTTTAATTTATTTTGCTGTCAAATAAGATTGATAACTCATCCAACCAATATAAAATTCTCTTATTACTGGACACTGGGCTATCATTTAGTAAATGGCCAGAGAATGAATATGCCTAAAGAAACTAATACTGGAAACAGGATGGATTGGGAGGTCATTCACTAGGTCATGCTTTCCTCTTTCAATGAGCCTATTAATTATGATTTTGCTCTCAGTGTTCATTCCAACAAGATATGCAGCTTTTGGAAAAAAAAAATGTAATCTGATGTGATCTGTTACCTGTGTCCTGATAAGTTATAAACTTTTCACAGTTTATGATTAGCTGAATTGACTCTCTAATCTCGTCACCAAATATAAAAATAAGCAGGAGAATCAGAATGTTCAAATGATTTGATTTTCACACTCGGTTTTAATATATGCGCTCAGGTCCCACATAACCATCATAGGTGGCCAGATTAATTGCTAAGTAAATAAATCAAGGCTGGAAATTGACAAAGGAAACCTTTTATAAAAGAGAAAAAAGCCCAGTAAATAAGAAATTCTGCAACTATATTCAGTCCTCTTTCAACAAAAACAAGGAAATTAGAACTGCTTTAACAATAGCTACTATGAAAGATGCCCGAAAGATGTCATAGATGTAATTTCCTTAATAGGAATTATTTTTAAAAACCAAATTACATTCAAAGCATCCCAGAGCTTTAATTTTTTAACCAAAATATTCCGTGTTGGTGCTCAGCTTCATGACTATATGGTTATTTACTGTCCAAGCTATTCATTTTTTAGAATGTGGCTGATTTTACACTCTTTTATTCCACATTGACAGCTTATGCACTCATGCAAAAATGCTCAAGTGGAACTTTTTAAGTAACTGTGGAAAATATGCTTTTGAAATGCTGAAGTATGCTGGTTCAGGGAAAAAAAGGAAAGATATGCACAAAAGGAAATCAGGCTAGCTGATAACCTGGGTTACACTGAAATTAATAAATATACAGCATTAAACATGAAATGTTATGGTTACAAAGTCAATTTTGGAAACTATAGATCTGAATTATGGAATTAGGAGTCAGTGTATATGGTGGCATAAACACTAGCTAAAATGGTCAGAAGGGAGATTTCATTGGATATGAAGAGATAATAAAAACAGACAATATCCAAAGTTTTCCAAACAGTCACACACATCCAGTTCTATAAGTAAAAAATTGTGTTCTTGGATTCACAGGAAGCAGTCAAATAAAGATACCTTTTGCCAATAGTACAACATAAAAGAGAGACTTACACTGTGTAAATAATGGAAAGACAAAGAAGAGTGCCACACTAAAAAAAATAAAACCCTTTTTAAAAACAAAATGAATCCACTTTTTTTAGTGGTGGACTATAATTCATATACATAGCATTTATAAAAAGTCTGAAGGATAAGCTGCCATTCTTGACCTAAGATCAAAATCTTGCTTAATTGAATAACATTTTTCAGAACAAAACAAGAATGTTAAAAGAAGCCACGAGTACGTGTGTGTGTGTGCGCGCGCACACACACACACACACACACACATATGTCTTGTACACATACTCACACTCAGTCTTCTCCCACTGCCTTAAAGCTTTGGTCTATACATGATTCATGGACAGAATTGTAGGTCATTACCACAACTGACTGGAACGTTAACTCTCAGAAGCTAGTCAAGGCTCTCTTTGTTCACCCAACCCGGCCTGCATTTAATTTAATCATTATTTTGGGGGAGGTAGGGAATCTTGGGCAATGGTTGCTTGACTGTTCCACATTCCATTGAAAATTACAGCAGCAGCTTCAAAATATTTAGAGGAATGAAGAAGGCAAGTTAGATTATATTGTCCAGATTTTACAGCCTAAATAAAACATACCTTTAAAGCATCATCAGAATGTATGGTAGAAAAACAAATTTAGCTTCAGTAGCCTTTACCCTATTTCAAAAATCAAAAGGATTTTTCCACACTATTATTTGGTCATTATGAGGACAATTAAGTATCCGATTAGCTGAAGCTCTGATTACTTTCACTTGTTTGATTTTTAAAAAGATCAATAGTCCCAAATTATCAACTGCAGTTATAAACTGTGCATTACACAGACAATTAGAATTAGATTTTAGGATTCAAGGCAAGACTTGTGAAAGTTTAAATAACAGAATAAAAATCAAATGGATGATGAAACAAAACCAAAATAATATCTACTGATCAGTATGCATTTTTCTCCATTGTTAAAAAAAAATCTCCACAGCCTCTTTTTAACATTTTCTATTAGAATCTATTTAGAGTATTTTTTAGCCCCCTTTGCATGAAATGCTTCACATATATCCTGTACCTTTATAATATATCACAACATCGAGGCATCATAGGATCGAGAACCATTTAGATTACTTTGGCAAGTAATTTATGTCCATTTTCCAGGGAACAATAAAGTATTTTCCCCATATTGCATGATTCTATCTCTTTCTTCTCTCTTACTTACTCTGCCTCCACCTTCCCCTGCCAATATCTGTATGTTTATATCTATTCTCAGGTACTCTTGTGCATATATAGAAGCAAAACTAATGTTTTACAGTGAGTGTCCAGTTAGGTCAAAGATTGCCAGACAACCAAGTACCTTTATTTGTGAAGGCTGCTTATGAGTAACAACCATGCACAGGTCAATTTAATTCTTTATATTTTTCTTTGAGAAATATAATGAAGGGACATTTTTTAATGATGTTCATTGAAGATGATGGTAAACCACTGAGAGTCAATGACAGCCACTGGTATAATAAGTAGATATTGTTTCCACAGTTTCATTAGTTTTAATTTAAACGTTGCACAACAGTGAGATGAATGTATTATTGACTGACAATTTAATTTACCTCTATAAAAGATTAATTCAGTATAAAATAATCACAGCTTTGCTGTTTATTTCTTTGACTCATAAAGTTGGCTCCAAATATTGCCTTAAATGCTGTGAAACATACAATGTTTCATCATCCATATGAATGAAATGAACCATGAAGACTGCTTCAAGAGGTGGCAAACTTTACCAGCTGCCTGGAATACTAGCAGAACATTAGATATTATGTCCTGTAATTTATCTTGCACAATTCCAATTTTCCTTACAAGATACCCTTGCACTCTACCTTCACTGATGCCTTTTTTCAAACTGCTAAGCAGAATGTATGTTGACCGACTTGTCACTTACAGAGTGCTGTTGCCAATCCTTTAACTGATCTGAAACTAAACAGGCAAAAGCAAATTGCTCCAAAAAGGTCAATAGATTCTCAATAAGTACATTTCCTCTCTAAATAACTTATACAATATATTTCTGTTATTCATAACTTTGCAGCAGCTATTCTCAACAGCTATTTTTTTCCTCATCTATGTCGTCTTTCACAGCATTCCACAAAGCATTCTTGGAACTCCACACCATTCTGTGGCACTCCATAAAATAATTACTTTCTCATTCCAAGCATTTTCCGCAACTACTTTTCATTCATTCTGTTAATGGGACTAATCTTGCTGCAATAATTCTTTTTATATTCCACTTGCTTTCAACATACATTTTAATGCTTGCATTCATAATAAAATGTACACCTTCATTTTTCTACATGTATTTGTTAATGGTATCTAAGATCAGAACACTTTCATTCTGCTCTATTTCAGTCTTCGTTTCACAGACAGACACATTCTATTTTGAGGGGTCTTTGGTGCTCTCTGAGCTTGGTTGTTTTCTTGCAGACGTTTCATTACCCAAACTAGGTAACATTATCAGTGCTAGCCTGATGATTTAATGTCTGCAAGAAAACAGCCAAGCTTCTCCTTGGCATCCTATTTTTCTTACTTTCAACTTTATTTTGTAAAAATGTTACCTTACAGCAGGTGACTTTTGTTTAATTAAACAACCTTTGGTTGATTGATTGTTAGGAAAAGCCTCTTACACTTCCTGATTTACAGTTTTACATAACTATTCATGATCAAATCTGCTATACTCTAGCAATCAAGCAAGAAAGGTCTTCTACATATCAATTGAAATAAATGAATAGAGGCATTTTTAAAAATGAACAAATTTTAAAGCAGAGATTAGGCTAAAAAAATACAAAAATATTTATGAACAGTTTTTTTAAATGCCTCAGTCTATACCAGGGCTTTTCAACCAGTGGTACAGGTACCACCTGTGGTACATTGGCACCTGGCAGGTGGTACGCGACCATCCTGGCAGGTAGCGGGGGAGGGGAATGAGCTGAACCGGTGGCAGCACCGCACAAGCCTGAGCGAGAGATGGCTGGAACTGCAGGGCTGTCAGGACTCAGTGGAAGCGCCAGGATCAGCGACAGGCTCCAGCTGGAAAGCAGCACTGATCCTGGTGCTTCTGCTGAGCCCAGAAGAAGCGCCGATCAGCTGGAATGTTGCAACATCTCCAGGGTCTTGTGATTTACATTCAGATGCTTGGCAACTGATTCATACTTATGATGGTCACAGTGTCCCAGGGTCATGTGAAGTGACCAAAACCTGCTGCAACCACTCAGCAGACGGGGAGAATAAAAACCAAACACCCCCCACCCCATCCCCGCTGCCAATCCTCAACAGAAATGCTCACAACAATGAAAACCTCAGACAGGAGGAAGAGTGTCGCTGGGTTGGCAGGCAGGTGTCTTGCTCGGCTGTGGCTTGGGGGGCACTTTTTTTTAGTGCCATTGTAACTTCGAACAGTCACTAAGCAAACTGTTGTAAGTCGACTACCTGTACTTTATCACTTTTTTCCTTTTTTGGGGGGGGGTCATCAAGTTTTTGACACCTTGCTAGGTGACTGGTGGTACTTGGATATTGTCATATCCTAAAAGTGGTACAATGGGTGAAAAGGCTGAAAAGCCTTGGTCTATACATGCATATATTATGATATTGATGACAATATTATATTTTTCAATCTTTTACTGTTACTGTTACATGACATCAAGATTGTAAAGGAAAGGAAAGAAAATTAGCTTATTAGAGTTGAGATATTTTTGATTGCAAAGCTAAATGGCCCATACAGGCAACCTTCTTGCTACCAAGAGAGAACCATAATATGTCAGCTTATTTGAGAAGGAAACTCGACATTTGGTTTCTCTTTCTCAGAGAGCCATCTTGAAATATGGGAAGAGACTATGAAGATAACTTTAGGATTCAGATAGAAAGTTTTGGACGAAATAGCATTTTAATATAACCCAGGCTCAGCTTATTTAGAACATTATAAAACTAACACTGAACTGGATTGAAAAACAGATTGACAAGTGCAGATTAAAAGACATTGAATTTTGTAACTTATTTATTTATTTACTGAACTGAAATAACCAGTCTCAGTGAATATTCTTGCCAAACTATTTTGGGCCAGCTGAAATGTCCAGGTTGTTTGAAAGGATAGCTGCACAAACAATGTGCTGCACTGATCCAATCTCAAAGTTACTGGAGCGTAGACTATTTCTGCCCAGACACTGCTGCAATTGGTATAACAATTCAAACTAATGAAAATGGCTTTATACCACTAAAGCCACTTGCTGTTCCAGTGACCGTAAACATCAGAAAGAAAGACCCTAAAACTACAAAAGTGACCCTTTAGTTCGAGTGCAAATTGCATCAGAACAGAATGAAAATTGTCCCATGATGGAGCTTAATTATTTTCATCCCGTATTAGAAGACTAACTCTCCTCCATTTCCTCTGTGTATAATGTGTGTTTGTATATACAGTATATCTATCTATATACCCACACATGGAAAGACTTTATAATTTTACCTTGTATTTTTATATAGCATGAGTAAATTCCATAACACAATTATCAAGCAACAATGTAATAGTTCACTAGCATCAATCTCTAGGGAATTTCTACATAAAAAGGACCCCATATCATATATTCAGATTATCTATCAAGAGGCATGCTGGGGGATTTTGAAATGGAAGGCCAACTGATTGAATAAAGCTGCACTCTCCACTTCCCTTTCTTGAGCTCAGGCAGCTTCTCACCAGACTTAAAGCTAGACTGAAACTTATCTAGACAATTCATTTCACCTAAGAACGTAATTGGATGTAACTATAACTGAATTGTGAACCCAAATATTACACAGCTGTGCATTTAATCATGCTGACAGTAAATAAAATAAGAGATGATTCAGTGATTTTTGTCTTTAGCAAGTACTATTCTCCAAAGCACCTGAAGGTAAGGACAAGAAGCAACGGATGGAAACTAATCAAGGAGAAAAGCAATCTAGAACTAAGGAGAAACTTTCTGACAGTTAGAACAATTAATTAGTGGAACAACCTGCCTCCAGAAGTTGTGAATGCTCCAACACTGGAAGTTTTTAAGAAGAGACTGGACAGCCATTTGTCTGAAATGGTATAGGGTTTCCTGCCTGAGCAGGGGGTTGGACTAGATGACCTCAAAGGTCCCTTTCAATTTCTTCTTCTTCTTCTTCTTCTTCTTTTTCTTCTTCTTCTTCTTCTTCTTCTTCTTCTTCTTCTTCTTCTTCTTCTTCTTCTTCTTCTTCTTCTTCTTCTTCTTCTTCTTATTATTATTATTATTATTATTATTATTATTATTATGAAGTATTGGTTGATAGGCTTGAGGCAAGGATAATATTTTGAATTAGGACTTTGGAACTGTATATACTTTCCTGATAATAAAGAGTTCAGTCTTAGAAAAAATGCCAGTCTCAGAGATTCATGCAACAGAAGGAAGAAGAAGAGATTGCAGCAAACTTTTATAACACAATTGGAACTCAGCCACTAGCTGAGCATATGGAGGAAACAGTGTTATGGGAAGCGAGATTCTGGTGACCCAGAAGACTCCAGTGGAGAAACAGAAGTAAAGCCAGACATGCTGAGAAGATTATCCCAGCTTCCTTCTAGATATAATATCGCTGAGATGGTAGTTACATGTTAATGTACCTTTTTAGTTGTTTTTGCACAAAAATAAAATGTACATGCTCCAGAAGTAGGACATTTAAACTGACGTCAGTTTTCAATTTTCTCTGTTATAATGCATGTTGTAGTTGGTCAATCAATCAAAAAAAAATCTACAGAAGATATGTCTCATCAATAACAGGAAAGAATAGGGAAAAAAGATAGAGGCCCTCAATGGTTCTGTAAAACAAATTGTTGACAGTGTAAACACAAACTGCTGTTCTTCAGCAAGGCCTTAAAAACCTGATTCTTCCAGGAGAAGAATTTTTGTATCTCCTAGATGATTGTCTATTATTTTGTGTTTCTCATATTCCACACTGAGTTGTTGTATGACAATTAGATGGCCTTAAAAATCTGGTAACTTGATTAAAAAGACCAAAAGCATAGTAATTTTTTCTTTAAAAATCAATGAGAAAAAAAAGAAAAAAAAAGAAAAAAAAGTGGTTCAACATCCAATTTTGGATCCATGTAGAGTTACTTCAGGCCCACATTAAAAAAAGAAAACAGGAGAATTGGAATGAGAAGCGAGGAATTTTCTTTTCCAAACTAGGCTCCGTTTAAATGCCTTACCTTCACATTTTACAGAGTTTAAAAAAGAGCATTTCATTTACAAAAGAAAAAAAAATCATTGCTGATGCTTGAAAAGGTGCTCACATCTCTCTCAGCGAGATGTGTTAAGATCTGTGGGATCCAGAAGGAATACAGGGCAAGTAATTACCCTTTTAAGTCCTTTACACCTCTAAATATTTAACCATTCTTACAATAATGGCTTTTTCATCTCATTTCAATCCCACTATACTTCAGTCATACTGTAACTTCTTCCATTATTCTTATAATTTCATCTATTGTACAGCAGAAGCGTGTATACAGTTAGTCCTCAACTTACTACTAGTAGGTTAGTGTCCGTTTCAAAATATGACGGACCTCCCATAGCTACATGGTTCCAGATTTGAAGTCCTCATGGCTGCCCCCACCCGTGGTCATGTGATCACATTTTGGGCGCTTGGTAACTGGCCCGCATTTACAGACATTTGTAGCATCCTAAGGTCACATGACTGAGATTTATAACTTTTTTTTTTTTGCTGGAAACTGGTATTTACTTAGAGGTTCCACCCAAGAATAAATACCCATTGTGGAAAATGGGTATTGTGGAAAATGGATTCACTTAACTGCTGTGTTTGTTTAACGATTGTAACATTTGCTTAATGACTGCCACAAAAAATCAGAAAATCGGGCATAGTGTTGTTGGGACCCACTTAACAATCCCATGACTTACTACTATAATTCTAAGTTCAATTAGGGTCATTTGTCGAGGACTATCTGTATTTGGAACCATCTCTAGGCTGGGAAAAAATGAATAATGGAATCTCACCCCTATAAAACCTTATATTTTGTTCTTTACTCATTGCTTTTCTCCCTTATAATATTCTAAGACCAGTCCCACATTCAACAGCAAACACTAGTGTCCCAACTCATTAAATAATCTTGCTGTGATGAAAAATATCTTAACCAGCAAACAGCATTTTGAGTAAATTAAAAGCATTAACAATACGTTCTACGTACCACCCAATTTTTAGCGTTGGCAGTCAACCTGACTTCCCTTATCACTAGCGATACCTTTGAAGTGGTTGGCGGCCTTCCATCCATAGCTCAAATAAATGAGTCCCTTCTTCTTATCATAGCCTTGAAAAGAATCTCATCATGTTATACAAATATAAATCCTTAATCGGATTATATTAAACCATCTTGCAAGCTGTGTCTAATAGCAAACAAATTTAACAACGGAGGCTGAAAACAGACTTTTGAAAAGCTTCACAAGACCTAAATATATAAATTGCTTCTGGAAGTTTGGAAGTTAATCATGTAAAAGGAAACTGATGACAAAGGATGACAAGCAGAAGGCATGAACTATCTTTATAACATCTTTATTTTAAAGCAAGAAAGTCTTGCAGTAAATGACAAGAGAATTTGTTGTGGCCTGCTAAAGACTAAATTATCCATTTGTTTTGCATTTGTTTTATAGAAAATTTAAACTATTCTTTGATGCATTGTTGAAAGAATCAAGAGGCGGCCACTTTTCCTCATGGAATCCATGACTATGTCAGGGTTCATTAACTGTCAATAACTGTGACAGGATGCATCTTTCCTTCTCTGCGATAAGGGTTAAGGCACAACTGTGTCTCACACAGACCTTATCACACTCACAGGCCCATGTAGCCGGAAGGCCGGATTATAGTGGCAGGCATGTCTTAGAACTATCCTTGCAAGGGAGTTGCTTCATCTGGCACACTAGCAGTTCATCTCTTCAGCTTCTCAGTTTATCATGACCATGCTTCACATTTAGTATTAGCAATTCTCTAAACATGTTGGTGTGATCTGAATCAAAATGAGCTTTTGGAACTTGTAAACCAGGCATAATTGTAAACTTCTTTTCTCAGGCTTTACTAGGCTCCTGTAATAAGCCACTTATTCATGCTTACTTGTTTATTAACACTGATTTGCTTATATGTACATTAAGTATCTTTCACTTATTAATGTTTGTGCTTATTAGATGCAAGCTCTACATTATATATGCATTTATCCTCCAGATGCAAACTCTCATAAATTATGTCATAAACGAAGCACAGCACAGAGGCAATAAAGTTTGCTTCTAGATTCTTACGTTGTATCTTTATTTTTATCGTCCCTACTTTTTAAATGTAAGCAGCTCAGAGTCACATAAAGTTGGATGACCTCTAAATTGTACTAAATAAATAAATAAGAACAGAACTACAAGGAAACTCAAAGGAAACAGGTATTGTCTTTCAGGCTCTGACAAGTTATTTAGCAATGTTATAAACATCCTTATAATGCTCTTAGGCAACATAGCTTTAAAGCTTATTCAGGATAAAACATGGATGAAAACAGAAGATGAATAGCCAATGAACATATAAATATTCATAGCTCTACTCAAATGTTTTCTAGTAGTATGG
>NW_015386603.1:28571-36862 GCF_001527695.2 Protobothrops mucrosquamatus | reverse complement strand
CATATTTCATTCAGCAGAGCAGGATTTCATGCATACAAAATCTAAAGACACCCTTGAGTCAAGCTCAGTTTCTGGTGATTGTATTCATGCTGTTTTCTTGGCAGTGTTGTCTTACATTGTCCAAAACACACAGTGGGGACCAATCTGATCTCTGTAGGAAAGATGTTCCACAGGAAGGGAGCCACCACAGAGAAGCTTCTTCCTCTTGGTTCTGCAAAATGGAAGCTCCTTAAAGAGAGGGGATCTTTAGCATACCTCCCTCCCTGGTCTGGTAGGTCAGATAGATGTAACTGGGGGAAAAATAGTCCTTCAAATAATCTGGCCACCAAGGTTTCCCCTTCCCTACCTTTATTATCATGAGAACTACACAGGATCATGTTTGAGATGCTTACTCAAATTATGTTTTTGCCACAGCCTCATTTGTCTTTTACCCGATAATTTCTTTGGTTAAAGTTCTTTCTCTTGTTCCTCAAGACTATTCCTACTGCCCGTTACACACATAGCCTTGCAACTGAGCTGAATGAACCTTCCCCTCCTAATTTTCAAAGAACCGCTGTCTCATTATTCATGGTTTCTTTATTCTTGGTTTTACATTAGAACAGAACCTCCAAGGGCTGCTTGCATATATTCTTGTATGTCTGTATTCCTTAAATCAGTGGTTCTCAACCTTTTTAATGCCGCGACCCCCAACCGGTCGTAAGGCGAGGACTCAACCGGTCATAAGGCGAGGACTACCCAACCGGTCGTAAGTCGAGGACTTTCCCTGCCCAGGAGCGCAGCGCATGCGTGGTTCCGCCCCCTGCGCCGGCCGAGGCGTAGCTGGCAAGCGGCAGAGACAGAGCAGGCCGACCACCAGCTGGCCCAGCCCAAGGGAGGTAAGGCACCCGCCACAAAGGGGGAAAAAATGGCGGACAAAAAAAATGGCGGACAGCCTTGCTTGGCGACCCCTGTGAAATGGTCGATCGACCCCAAATGGGGTCGCGACCCATAGGTTGAGAACCGCTGCCTTAAATTAAAGTAGAGATGGTTACAAATGTTGAAAAAAGTTATTATTTGATCGGCAAGTACTAATTTATCCTTACACAAGTAACCAATGTTAATTTGCAGGCCAAACTCCAGGAGAAATTTCAATAATTTTCACTGCAACAACAGATTTCTTATTTTATAAAATTACACTGGTAATATGTTTTAAATGGAAATTATTAGCAAAGAAGCAAATAAAGTGATGAAACTAGAATCTTCTTAATTGCTGGATCACTTGTAGCTAATCAACTATGATGTAGGTTGACACAATTACTTCAAAGAGTTCTCCCCTGATTTTATAACCATTTTTACACAGCTAATGTTTGTTATTACTATTATGAGCCCAAATTAATCCACTGTAGGATGAAGATTCCTTCACTAAAGCTTATGTATCATAACCTACTATGCTGTTCCAGTGAGGTTAATAGATAGATGCTTTTCAACTTTCCAATCTAGGGCTGAGAGAAATTGACTAGGTCAAAGTCACCCAGTCAGGTTTCCTACATAACACTTGGGTCTCTAGTGTCACTTCATTTTATAATTTGTTCTGTAGTTAAACAGGTTAGCTACTTGCTTGTTAACAAATCTGCCACTTATGAGCTTTGATACTCGGCCTTTATCAGTTGCCTTGTGCTAGTTCACACTTTTCAGATTGATCGTAACACTAAAGGAAGTTTCCAGCAAAGAAGACAATCAGGAGAGGTTATGGGTACAGTCACATAGCATTTCTATTTCACATATCATATGTCACTTGAGGAAAGATTCCCCAGGAGAGACTGATACAAAGAGCTATAGACTAGCGACACACAACAAGCCGAAAGCGAGTTTATATATGAAACTGTCTTGGCGTTTGACCAAGTTGGCAGGGTTGTTAGTTAGATACTAAAATCATGCTTTTTGTTTCCTGACAAGTAACAGCTCCTGCCTAGGCATATTTGAGCAGGGAGGGTGAAGAGAGAAAGAAAATGTATTATTAGGTAGAAGATAAATAATGAAATAGTTATACTATATTTAAAATTACATTGTAGCTATTCTAAAATTTAATGCAGATAGCAAACCTATTTTAAATCCCCATGATAAGTTACTGTACTTTTATGTTTTTATTGCAATTTCATTGTTACTTCAATTAAGAAATTAAGGTACTGTGATCCTTCTGGGTTTTACTGAACTCTGACAATGGCCAACTTGGCCCAGAAAAACTGACAATTTTAGTAAAGAAGATTTTTTAAAAAAACACTCAACCATCACTTACTGCATATTTGCTTATAAGCAAGCCCCATTGATCTTATTCTCAAGAACAAACATATTAGTTTTCAGCCTCCTTTGAATCTTCCCTCAATGTCTAGTAGAACAAAATTTCAAAATAGCATCTTATTTTCCTAAATACAGGTAGTTCTTGACTTAGGACCACAATTAAGCCCAACATTTCTGTTATTAAGTGAAACACTGGTTAAGTGACTTTTGCCCCATTTTACTTTTGCCCCAGTTCTTAAGTGAATCACTGCAGTTAGATTCTTTGAAAACACACTCTGTGTCAGATGCCGTTGCTGTCTCTACATTTGCTAACACTAGTGCTGATTATGGCAAAAATGAATTGTTTTGCTTATATATAAACAAGGTCATAAAATGCTACTTTAGATTTGGCCCCAACATGAAAAGTGAGTATGTTCAATTCTTCATTGTTTATGTATTTTTATTAAGTAAAAAAATGAAATCAGAGCATAAAAGAATAAATAGGGAATGAAAGGTCTCATTAAAAGAAAACAAGCAATGCAACTTGCTAAATCAGTAACAACAAACTCAAAATTGTTGCTGTGCCTTGGAACAATTATGACTAGCTCAGACTACTAATAATTAGCTCAAAACAGTGAAAACTGTTTCTCTTATGTTTCTCTGAAAAAAATATGTTTTCACCAGCTACTGAATATAGCAAGCACAGAGAGAGCCAATGGACCTTCCTTAGGAAGTTATTCCACAACCTTGATGCCAGGATAGAAAAGATCTCTGCAGACATCCCTCTGGTTATATAGACAGAGAAAAAGAAGGGCAGACTCCATGTTAAAAGATAGTAACTTTTAAAATATCTAACCCTGCCACATTATGAGTTTAACATTCTTCAAATCAACACAATAAATTGAGCCAGAAGCAAATTGGCAGCTAAATGAAAAATAACATGACATCAGAGTGACATGTTCCAACCTGCATGCTCCGATCAGCAGCCAGGCAGCTGCCTTTTGAACCAAGTTATGCATTAAACACAACTAGACAAGAAACAATAGTGGCCAGGTGCCCATCTACATTTGCTTCAGCCATGTCTGGAGCCATAAAGAAGTCACAATAAAATCATTACCTTTTTGAAAAGTCGTCCAGAGTCTTCACTGACTTGAACAAACCGAGGGATTATATTGTTCAGATAGATGTCACTCAAAGTAGTGTGGTCCCTGCTCTCTCTCTTCACCTGATTTAAGAGGAGGTTCCAGCAATTGACCGGAGAAAGAACATTTTGATCCTTCCTACAGGAGAAACAAAACCATAATAATATGAGTGTATTATTTTACACAGTGAAGTTTTCAAATACAAACATTGATGCAGTTATCAGGGAAGAGAGGGGAAATGTTGGTAAACTATCATCCTGTAATCAAGACATGAATAGACAATCTACAAGAACTGTAAAAAAAACAAAAAACCTGTAGTCCCTTTGGTATTCATTATTTTTACCCAAAATATATCCAACAATTAGCTTCTTGCTAGCTTATGTGAAGTCATAACAAAAAAAAACTGCTAGTCATCAAGCCTTCAAAAATAAAAGAATAAAACAGTAATGTAAGAAAGGATATGATTAAATGTGGCACGTCCTATAGGATAATGACCTTTACACAGAAGTATCATCAGCGTTTTGTTTGGGTTTGTCCCATGGATAATCAAAAGGTTTATCACTCAGTGAAGAAACATTGAATGACACGCAAGGAGGAAGTTAAAGGCTGCAAGCTGATGACCTTGTGAACTGTAGTTTTCCAGAAAGTGAACGCTCAGGGAACAGAAAGTAGCATTGTACTCTTCTCAGAACATAGCCATGCCCCATTCCCATCATAGTAACCATGAGAATTATCTCATGACAGGATATTACACAAATATTCACTCAATCATCATTTATCTCAACAACAAAGAAAAAATATTGACAAGAAACTTTTAAAGAGAGGCCAGNTGTAGTTTTCCAGAAAGTGAACGCTCAGGGAACAGAAAGTAGCATTGTACTCTTCTCAGAACATAGCCATGCCCCATTCCCATCATAGTAACCATGAGAATTATCTCATGACAGGATATTACACAAATATTCACTCAATCATCATTTATCTCAACAACAAAGAAAAAATATTGACAAGAAACTTTTAAAGAGAGGCCAGTTTCCAGCATAACCATCTCTGACCAGCATAAACAACTATCCTGTGAACTTTTAGGGTATAAATGGATTATTATTATTATTATTATTTGGCCATGAGGATAAAGCAGGGGTCCCCAACCTTTCTGGGTTGGCGGCCCGGTGGGAAAGAGAGGGGCAGGCACCTTTATGCACGCATGTGCATACATGCTAATGTGGATGCGTGCATGTGGCGCGAACAAGGCCGCAAGCACACGTGCTCCGCAAATGGGGCTGCTAGTGCCGGAGCGCGGCTCGGCTAGTGCCGGCGCAATGTGCGCAGCTCAGTTAGTGCCGGCACAAATCTCACAGCTCAACTAGCGCCAGCGTGAGTCTTGTGGCTCGGCTAACATCAGTGCGAGACTTGTGGTTCGCAGCTTGACTAGTGCGCGGCTAGTGCTGGCATAAGGCTCAGCTGGCACCAACGCGAGGCTCATAGCTTGTCGCTCCACTAGTGCCGGTGCAAGGGGTAAGCGTGCCAAGAGGCCATGGCCTGGAAGTGAGTCACGGCCCATAGGTTGGGGACCTCTGAGGTAAAGTATTTATATGGCACATTTTTCAGATGTAATACTATTCAAAGGGGGCGTTGTCCTACCTGAGCGCCTTTTCTCAGCATGATGATGGAGAATCCACGAATGGGTTTAGACTGTCTTCCTGCCCAATTAGACTAAGTCTGACAAAGTAGCCACACCTCCTGCTGGGCCCTAGTGCCTCCCAGACACGACAAAGGCGAAGCTATTGATGATAGTCTGATGTATTGGCTCTCCAACCCCTAACACAGGCCTGACAGACCAAAAGGGGTGGGTGTGGATTCTCCATCATCATGCTGAGAAAAGGCGTTCAGGTAAGACAACGCCCCTTCTCCAGCATGAGGATGGAGAATCTACGAATGGGACATACCAAAGCTACCCTGTCCCTATGGGAGGGATTCGGTCTGGGCCTGATGGCACCACCTGCTGGAGCACTCTCCGGCCAAATGAAGCATCCGCAGAGGCAAATCTATCCAGCCTGTAATGCCTCACGAATGGGGAATCCTCCACTGTGGAGAGATGGAAAGGCTCACGAGGTCGGCAAACCACGGTCATCTCGGCCAGTGTGGAGCAACTAATATCACCTCTGCTCGTTCCTGTAGTATCTTCCGGATAACGGCCTGGAGCAAAGGGAGAGGGGGAAAGGAATAGAGCAGGCCCTTTGGCCATGGATTGTGGAGGGCGTCCGCCTGTTCCGCCCCTGGAGATGGAAACTGGGAGAAAAGCCTTGGGAGTTGGGCATTTGCCGGGGAGGTCCGGCACTGGAAGTCCAAAACTCTTCAAAATCTCTCTGAATAGATCGGGATGCAAGCGCCACTCTGAGTGATCCACTGTCGACCTGCTCAAGGAGTCTGCCTGCTGGTTTGCCTCTCCCGAGATGTGCTCTGCTTTGAGGGAGGAGAGGTTGGCCTCTGCCCAAGTATTCAGCAACTGGGCCTCGGTCATGAGGAGCCTGGACCAGGTACCCCCCTGCCGGTTCACATGGGCTTTCGCTGCCATGTTGTCCGTGAACACTAGGACATGTTATCCCGCCAACCTGTTGCTGAAGTGGTGCAGTGCCAGATGTATGGCTCTGAGCTCTAGCCAGTTTATGTTGTGTTTGAGGTCCGACTGTGACCATCGGCCCTGAGCTAGCTGTGAGTGCAGGTGTGCCCCCCAGCTGAACAGACTGGTGTCTGTCGTTAGGGTAAGCCTGGCTGGTTCCTTGAATAAGGAGCCTCTGGACTCTAGGGTTTGAGGCGGGACCCTTACCTTCTGGTTGGAGGAGCTGGTGCCCTGCCTCTGAAATGGGAGCAGAAACCATTGAAGGGTTCTGGAGTGTAGCCTGGCCCATGGTACTATCCCCATACAAGAAACCATTTTTCCTAACAGTTGGGAGAGTGTGGCCAGTGTGACCACCCACTCCCTCCGTACCTGCCTGATCAGGGCCCGGATGCTGTCCCGATGTTCCGGCGACAGATAGACCTTTCAGAGATTGGTGTCTATGATCGTGTCTAGGTGAAGGAGGCGGGTTGAAGGCTCTGTCTGGCTCTTTTGGAAATTCACCAAGAAACCGTGGTCTTGAAGGGTCCTGATGGCCAAGGCCAGGTCTGACCGAGCCCTCTGCAAGGAGGTGGCTGGATGAGGATGTCGTCCAGGTAACATTGGATCCATAATGGGACCAGTCTTAGGTGAGCGGCCAGGACTGCCAAGATCTTGGTTTGCCCTGGGCATACGCTTGAGCGAGTAATGCCTGCAGCTGCTCTGGCCACAGCCCTTGAAGTCCGGCCACTGTGGGTGTGAATGTGGCCTCTGGTGCCGATTGGACCCTGGGTGAAGAGGCCACCCATTGGGGGCTTGGCCCCTGGTTGAGAGGCAGACCTTCTCCCTGCCCGGTTTCACCTTCCGGGGACCAGACCTGTTGAACTAGGGAGCCGGATGGGGCCAGCTGCGGGTTGAATAGTGAACCCTCATGTGGGACCGGGGGAGCATGGACCATCCCACTGGTGTTCAGCTGTTGAACCTTGGAGAATTGCTTCTCTAAGGCTAGGTGTCTCCTGCTGGCCTCCTTCTCGGCTGCCTTAGAGGGTTTCTTACCAGGAACAGCTTTGGCCTTAGCCTTAAGCTTTCCTGCAGCCTCCAACTTGGAGGACTTGGGGTTCCCTGGCACGGGAGTGCCGGGAGCACCCTGCGCGGTCTGAGGTGCCGCGCTGTCTGCCATCACGACTGAGATCCCTCAGTGTTGTTCTGAGAAGGATCTCAGGGTATGGGAGCAGAGCGCTGGGTATGGTTGTGATCCCAGATACTGGCAGAGCCAGTAATTGCTCTAGACTATGGTGGCCGCTGGACCAGTATGGCCTCTTGTGCACCAAAATGCTCCTGATGGCTATCGATGCCTGAGAGCGCAATGATAGTGCAGTGGTCAGGCAGACGGCGCGGCCAAAACCACAATTTGGCGAGCGCCGGCACACGTGTCTCTTTGTTAGTGGCAGCGAATCACCCTAGTGATAAGTGCCTGCACACTTTGATGTTGTGAAGTTTACCTATGGCTAAAGGCCTAACTGCAGTGATCTGTGGGATCACTGGCTAGGATCCTCTTGATCTCGATAGGTATCTCAAAGGAAGATGAATAGGAAGATTCAGGGATAGATACTACCTGCAGGAGCTCTGCACCGGTTAAGCTTCTATTGCTAGTGGAGGAGGGCCCCTGGTCTAATTCATTCCTATGCGGCCTGCCTTTGTTGGGAGGGGTTAGCTGGAGGCCAGGCCGGGCTGAGGGTGATGAAAAAATGGCGGCCGCCAGGCAGGGGCCCCAGCAGAGCTCCCTGAGCCTGCTGGGCTTGAGCACCGGATCAGGGCCAAAAATTAATATCCACGCTGCCTGGAGTCTTGCCGATCAGCTGGCCTCCAGCTGAAGCGATAAATTTTTAAAAGGCAAGGCTGCACTGGCCGCGTGGTCCCCAAAATGACGGTTGCGCACCAAAGGCGGGAGCGCAGAGGCGACTTTGGAACCGAGGCTCAGCTGGTTGACCCTCTGCTTGCCTAATTTATTTATTTATTTATTAATTGCATTTATATCCCGCCCTTCTCCTTACGGACTCAGGGCGGCTGACAATTGAATAAAATACTAACATATATACATATACTTAATTAAAATTTGATTAAAACGAAATATTTAAATATGTCCAATTTAAAAGTAATTAAACCCCCCTTTAAAATCCCTCAGGCCAGTCCCGCTAGTTGGAACAGCCACGTCTTGAGGGCGCGGCGGAAGGAAGGGAGATCAGGGATCACCCTGATCTCTGGGGGCAGTTCGTTCCAGAGGGTGGGGGCTCCCACAG
>NW_015386603.1:25241-28473 GCF_001527695.2 Protobothrops mucrosquamatus | reverse complement strand
GTCTTGAGGGCGCGGCGGAAGGAAGGGAGATCAGGGATCACCCTGATCTCTGGGGGCAGTTCGTTCCAGAGGGTGGGGGCTCCCACAGAGAAGGCCCTCCCCCTTGGGGTCGCCAGCCGGCACTGTCTGGCTGACGGCACCCTGAGGAGACCCACTCTGTGAGAGCGTACAGGTCGGTGGGGGGTAATCTGTGGCAGGATGATGTTGCCGCTTCTCCTCGCTGGTCCCCTGGGCATTTGGCGCGAAGGAGGCTGACCGCGTGGTCCAAAAATGGCGGCCGCGATCGGCACGCCAAAAACGGGACCGTAGCGGCGGCTTGAGGCCGGCGTTTAGCCGGCCGACTCTCAGCTGGCTTGAGGCCGGCGTTCGGCTGGCCGACCCTCAGCTGGCCTAGCGAAGGCCCTCCGTTCCCTGCCGGGAACACTGAGCCCAGCGCTTTAAATTAAAATTTAAAATTAAAATCGGATGAGAAGGAATAAAGGCCGCTGGGCGTTTGGGGCAGTGCTGATCCCAGCGCTGTAGATTAAGGAAGAGAATCCACGAAGGGGGGAAAAGAAAATTACAATCTGTTCAGAAGTCTGATAAGGGAGCCAACCACAATCGTGTCCTGCTGGGCTGAAGACTAAGTCGTGTCTGGGAGGCACTAGGGCCCAGCAGGAGGCGTGGCTACTTTGTCAGACTTAGTCTAATTGGGCAGGAAGACAGTCTAAACCCATTCATGGATTCTCCATCCTTATGCTGGAGAATAGCCTCACTCAACCTGATGTCCACCTGAGGTGATGGACTTTAATTCTGATAATTCCAGGCTTACATAATCTTTAGCTAACAGTTGTAAGAGATGGAAAAGGTGTGAGGAAAGTTCAGCAAAAATAAATGAATAAATAAATCTAAAGTTTTTAAATGTCTTTAATTTAATTGTCTTTAAATGTCTTGTATATGCCCCAAAATATTTAATTTGAAGTTAATCAATTTAAATCCAATGTTTGTCCTTCAAAGATCAAGAAAGATCTTTACTATCCTCCAAGACTGCATAATACTGCTATAAAGAGTAGTAAAAGTTTTCAAGTTTTCAGAATATCCTCCTGAAATCAATCTCTCTCTCTCTCTCTCTCTCTCTCTCTCTCACACACACACACACACACACACACACACACACTTACTTTCTGAAACACCAGTTATTCTACTTTCATAACTAACATTCAATTCCTTACTTAATTATATTTTATATCACATTTCAGTTCACACATTTTTCTACTGCAGTGCAAATTGAATCCCACCCTCCTAAACAAGTAAAGCACATTCACACATACATATCCACCAGGCTCATCCTTCAGGGTAAGCAATGCAATCCCAATAAATAAATGCCACTGTGCAGTGAATAAATAAAAGACAATGCTCCTAGAAATATCAGAAATATAAATGAAATTTGATTTCCACAGTTATTTCCAAAGCAAAACAACACAAAGCAAGACTGGATCTGCAGTAAGATGGAGGTTAATTTTATTTAAACAAAACTGCAAAATACAAGAATCCCATTTTCAAAGCAGCTGATTTGGCAGAGTTTATTGATGAAAAATGCCACAGGAAGTTTGCAATCCGGATTGCTTCAGGAATTCATATATAAAGGAAGTGAGACAGTTTGATTGATTCAAAGCAACCATTAGTTCTAATTGCAAAAAAGAAGTAGTGCGTTCAAGGAGAAATACTTTTATTCTGTGGTCTTGTGTTTGTATGCTGCTACTGCACAGAAAAGTTTGAGACAAAGATCAAAAGGCAGCACCACGGAATGTAACAATGAGCTGGCCGTGGAACAAACACTCTCTCTTGCATACAAGTATAAAAATAGTAAAAGGTCTGCGGAGCTGTATTTATGCTCTTCCATAAAATACAGCATATGCTAACCTTAACCTGTGGCTCCCTAGATGCGTAATACCATAGTTCATCTCAAGTCAGTGCAATCAGGAGAAGGAATGATGGGGGATGTAGTCTCATTGCATTTGCTGAGTTTCAGTTTTGATTAGTTGATCCTACAGGCTTTGCAATTCTTAAGACATCATGCTACAAAATTTCAAATGACATTGCACTGGTACAAGATGATACAATATTGCTTCTTGGGGCAAGTGATTGATTGGTTCCTCTGCAGCAAAAGGCAGGATCTATTTTAGTTGCTGTAATAGCACATGCTTAGGCAGCCTAGGGCAATACAATAGTCAAATACTAAGGGGCAATGTGGGGACCTTACAATTGCCTACAGGCTATGGATTTCAAATACTAGCTTTTCTGTTACAAAGACTAGGTGCAGCCTTTTGTTTATGAATAGCAGGTAATATCTGCTTGTTTGTTTGTGACCAAGTAATTCTTTTCAGCAATCCAAATATAATCAAATTGGCCACACAGGGGAAAAAAATTCTAACCACACCGTAAAGTCAAAAACTCTGAATGGAAATATAGAATGAAGTGCATTCTATTATAGAATTGTAGGATTACAGAACTGTATACCCCTGAACATTAAAGAGGATGCATGTTCTGCTCTTTGCCTCCTCTTTCCGAAAGGGCTAGAATTAGACAAGTGTGCACATTTTTCTAGCTATTCAACCAAAGTGATAAATTGAATAAGGTAATGATTTTAGCTCCAGGGGACTGAGATTGTGGATGGCTTATTTGTACTTTTGGACTATTATTGCATACATTTCTTATTAGAATTACCTAATATTTAGCATTCTCCAATCCCCCCAAACAAGTCTTTCTGTGCTAACTCATTGCGGCAGGAGTTACAGTAACTCATACAGTGGTAGCAGTGATATAGGAAGATGCTGGAGGCAGATTCTCACTTCAGTGCGTTGGCATCAATTCATACCGTGTAGGAAAAAGCAGTAGTAAATCACTCCTATGTATTTCAACCAAGAAAATCACCTAGACAGACAATATGAAATAGTTGATGATATAGTATTGGACGATGGCTCCTCAGATTGGATGGCTCTCAACATTCCAGGATTACAGTCTTTAAGATATTTAGTTGCTGATATTGCTATACAGAAAAAGAAAATCCAAAACTGCAAAAACAGAATTTACAGTGGGAACCAGGAACATGAAAACTCAACACCATGGAAGATGAAGTGAAATGAGTACAGATTAACTTCCTAGGCAGTAGCAAAACAAGATGGACTGAAATTGGATAATTTCAGTCAGAAGATTGTACTGTTACTACTCAGGACATAAAAACCAAAAAGGA
>NW_015386603.1:13106-21417 GCF_001527695.2 Protobothrops mucrosquamatus | reverse complement strand
CAGTTGCAGCAGAGGGTGAGCTGGTGAAAAAAAGCTACAGAAATGGCACTGCTCAAAGACCAGCTGAATGGGGCCCTGAATTGCTTCCCATTCCCAGAGATAACAATAAGAACTGCTTTCTCTTCCTCCTTGAATACATTTTTAGTTTTGTATTATGGAGGGCAAAGGAGGGTTTGTCTTATGTAAGCTGGTCTGATACGTTTCAAATGAACACTGAGGTTAAAAGAAAATTAAAATAAAGAAATCGTGAATAAATAAATTTGCTACTTCTTGTACTGGGTGCATAGAATTAACAAACATTCATATTCCTTTCTAAATGCTAATCAACCTTAATAGATTATATGCTTTTATCTCTATAGCAGGCCTATAATTCCAAAGCATCTTAGCCTATAGTATGGGTGTCAAACTTGCTGTGTCATGTGATATGTCGCAATGTATCGCGACTTTTTTCGCATTGCTGGAACTGGGGTGGGTGTGGCCTCCGCATGATGCCACCAGCCCGTGAGCCGGCAGCTTGACACCTGTGGCCTATAGCCTCTAGTAAGCCAATAATATTCATTTGACTGAATCAGCTAAGTGTTGAGATTTTTTTAAGCAAAACTATACTGAACAGTCAGATATTTAGCCTCACAGAACAAATAAATAATTAAAATAATCTAAGAACAATGGACCTATATGACAATTTCAGCTCAACTATCTAACTTATTTAACATTACGGTCCTATAATGTTCTAAACAAAGGTTACAAATATGCACTTATCTGCTTCTTTCAGAAAGGTTATACTTTTTTTTAAAAAAAGACCTAAGTTCTCAACTTAATATACATGTAAAGTATTAAAACTCAATAAGCAGTTAGTACAACTAAAAGTTTCAAATAAAAAGTTTACAACAGTTTCTAAAATTAAAGGGGAAGAAAACAAAGACAAAGTGATGCTGGAAGTAATTTTGCATTTCAGAAGACAAAGCCTCTAAGACACGGGTGTCAAACTTGCCGCGTCACGTGACGTGTTGTGATGTGACTTGTTTTGCATTGCCGGAGATGGGGTAGGTGCAGCCTCCATAAGATGCAACTGGCCCATGGGCCGGCAGTTTGACACCTCCCCTCTAAGATGACATAAGTTGCAATTAACTAAGAAAGGGCTTCTCGGTCAAGGTGCTGGAAATTTGTTCTAGTGATCTGTGTTTGTTTGTTTTTTAACTCAAGGGAGGTCTACATTGTTCTGGAAGATATCAGGATTTTCACAATTCATTGTCTCTTTCCCTGGGTACTCATGTTATTGTTTCTGCTAACTTCCAGGTTTTGCTTTCACCTAATTGAAAACAGATGTTGATCAACTTCTTAGCACATAGTCTCTGTTGTTGCTTTTAATATGGATTTGTTATCCATATGAAAGATCTTTTAGAATAACCAAAGATGCTTAAGCAAGTGAACTAAAACACAGTTCAATTTTCCTAGTGTAATTGGGAAAAGAGAGAGAAGGAATGTGGCCTCTTATAATAACAAGATTTCATATGTGCAATATTGGCCAAATATGAGTTTCTAAAATATATATTTTCTCATTCTAATGTGAATATGGGGAAACAGTTACAAACAGTAGACACAGATAACCTTGTTTCAGCTTTCTTACTTCTTTATTGCCTCTCTTTCTGGAAATAAGCTAAGATGGTGGGAGGAAATGATATCCTGCCTAAATTACTTAATCAGAAAAGTTACAATCTACTTACTTCTATCTTGGTCACCTCAGATATATCACTGAGTATATCCTTCAAATGTTTCTACTCTACACCCCTGCTCATTTTCTTCAGGAGCATGTTTCAAATCCGTGTTTACTGGGCAATAGTTTGGAACAATGAGGGGTAAAGAAGGTGTTTTTACAAAAGAATTTTAAGAAAAGATGCATTTTCCTGCCCATTGTTTTTCACATTAATCATTTTACCCATGCTAAGGAAAAGTGGAAGGAATGATTAAATCCCTATAATACTTCCTGAACCTCCCAAATACCTATCTATGGCTTGACAATTAGCATTATCTTGTTGGGTTTTATGCTTGTTAAATAAAATATGTCATATCTTGGATTCTTCAAACTAGATGAAAGCTTTACACAGGGAAATCCAAACATGAAATAAGGAGGAACTTACTGATTGTGAAAGCGAGTGACCAATGGAACCATGTGGAATTGTGTGTTCTCCATTACTGGAGATTTTCAAGCAAGGTTGAAAATCAGTGAATTGGGCTAGAAGACCTCCAAGGTCCTTTCCAATTCTGTGATTCTCTGACACTGGAGAAGTAGCATTCAATGGGGAAGAAGACAAGGAAACGGAATGGGACAACTTGCCGTGGCCGACTCGCCACAGCCGATTTGCCACAGCCAATTCATCATAGCCAACTAGGCACGGGGCAAGTCGCCCCGGGACAATTCAACAATTCAATTTCATTATTTAAAATAATTTTTAAAAATATTTTAATTTTTGTCATTCACATTTCATTTTGTCCCCTTTCTTCATTTTACATTCTTTCTTTAATGATTCTATTCCATCATTTCTTCGATATTGGTGTTACTCTTGTTCTGTGGTGAATTGCCGACTTGCCCATGGCAAGTTGTCCCACAGCAAGTTGGCCACAATAAGTTGGCTGTGCCAAGTTGTTTTAGACACCAAAGAAAAGCACTTGGTAAGAAGTTTATATCTGGGGGGGGGGGGCAAATTTCTAGACCTTCTCACTTTCTAGGAGGGAAAAGAAGTCTAAGCATTTTGAGAAACTGGCCTTGGTAGTGATGGTGAGTATAGGAAGTTTTGAAGGCAAAAGAGTCACAGTTGTGTTCAATTTCTGAAAATGTGGATTTGCCACATCTGACTCCTTAGATGCTGTATATCCATCCTTAGGGCTAGTGATCACATGTGGATTTTTTAAAAGTGTAATAAAGCACTCTGACAAATGGGTGAGAGAGTAGCTTGCGTGGGATCACAAAATATCCAGTTAATAGACATAAATTTGTAATTTTACTGCCTGCCATTAATCCCTAACATTTTCTCTACCCATCCACCCTCCCGGTTTTGGGAGCAGTTCGGTATACTCTTCAGCAATCACTTTTGTTTCTTTCTTTCTATTTTTTTTACTGAAGAAACAACTAATGGAGCTTATATGTGAAAATAAAGATGCTGGGACCTAGTACAGTGATGGCAAACCTTTTAGAGACCGAGTGCCCAAAACTGGCCCCGCCCCCGCTCTACCTTCCTGCTCCGCCCCTGCTCCGCCCTCCCATCCCCCACCCCGCCTGCCCACAGGACCACTCACCACCTCCAGGGCCCGCCACAGATCGCCCAGGCAGCCCAGCAGTGCTATGGCAGCCACACCCTCTGCCCACGTCCTGCAGCGTGAATTGCATGATGGGGTGTGAGGGCAGAGTCTTGTCTACGCTGCCTGGCTGCTATGTCCATGGCTGCGCTGCTCCATGTGGGCCACGCTCGAGGGCGACTCTCCTTGAGGGGGGCTGCTGGAGAGGAGGGGGTCGTGGGGGGAGGCAAGGCTGGGGCAACGGCATGTGTGCCCACAGAGAGGGCTCCGAGTGCCGCCTCTGGCACCCGTGCCATAGGTTCGCCACCACTGACCTAGTACTTTGTTTGTAGAATGAAAGCTCATTATTTTATTTAAAAGAATCTAAAAATCTTTGTGGTACGGCACAAAAAGCCTAAACAATTGCTCAAAACATAATGAGAGTTTCTGAACAGAAAGGAAGGATGGAAAACAATAGGGATGAGAATAAATATTAGTAAACTGCAAAACCATTTGCAAGTTAAAAGGCTATACATTCCAAATTCCAAGCTGCTGACAATTGTAACTCCATCTCCATAATTCTTTTGCTATCACTGACATTTGAAGTTAGGTTTATGTAAGATAGGAGTAGCCAATTAATCCCCACAAAACACATCAATCATATAAGGTAGTGCATATTTCTTTTGCCTTTATCTGCCTGTTTTTGTTTCCTGGTTACAATCAATTTTGCAACAAGTCCCCAATGCTACTTTCTCAGTTTTAGGGACCTCCAATCTCCCCGTTCAACATATGTCTGAATTAAAAGTTGTTGCTAGAATGACAATTTCCTTTGTCTCTGTTTCCTGTTATTTGCCGAAATTTGGCAGCAAAGTTAAGTAATAATGAGAGCATCTGGGAGAACATATTTTTCCATCACCCACCTCCTGTTCACTCTGCTTTTCCCACCTCAAGATTTACCATAGAATCAAAAGCTTTCCAAACACACACACAAACCCACACACACAAAAATCCTGCAATAAAATAAGATAGGGAAAGCCTGCACACAGCAGACATTCTGGAATTCTTTCCAGCACTTTATCAGAACTGGGTATAGGAAGCATCAGTATCATTTTTTGTGTAATGAAATAACATGTTGTGTCTTTGTATGGCTGTTTCTCTTCTCTCGTCATGCTGCCGAGTGTGTGTTTGTGTGTATAAGTGTACAGGGAAACACACGGTAGTCTGCATATGTTCTACTATTGATCACAGGACTAAAATGAAGGAGAGTCTGAATGAAACAGTTGGCAATGCAGTATTTTAAGCCTCTGACTAACAATCTCTCCCATAAGGATACACTGGGGAAAAGGTTTGTTTGGAATATTTTCTCTGAAGCCTCAGACTGATTTTCAAACATGGTCTTTCTTTTTCCAGAATTTCACCCTAGATTAAATCTTCTTCCATTGTTATAGATATGGCTAGTTTATACTATTATGTAAAAGCAAAAAGTTGAACTTTGATGTTATCTTATTCTACTGCACCAGAGTCGGAAGTCAATGGCTTTTTTTTTTCTCTTTTTCCCCATTTTCCTAAACTTTTCCCTTCCCTTTTTCTTCCCCTATTTTTTGTAATATTTTCTTTTGTATTTTTGTATTTTATATTATAAAATAATAAAAAAGGAAAAGTAGATTAAATCTTGTTCCATTCTGTCCAGTTTAATTTATTTAATACAATTTGAAGGCCACCTGATTCTCCATAATTATGGGTGGCTTACACTTTGCAAAAGTATGAACAATAAAAAATAAGCCGCTCATAAGTATTCAGAAGGCCAATTCTATGACAAACAGTTAATCCGCTGATAGACACATCGATGAACAGGCAGGCAGGTGGAACGAAAGACGGAATCCTAAATCCCTTTGCATGATTTCCTTCTAACATGCCATTAAGTTGGAAAGATTGAAAACATCCCTTCTATTTCCTGTTTATTTTTCATGAACACTCTAGCTTTATTGTCTGCTAACAGAGTTGCAGCATTCTCTGATCTGCAGAAGGGTCCTTCCTCTATGCACTGTCTATGAAAGCAGGCAGAACTTGCTGCCAAGAGGAAGATGAGCCTACTTCTTAAAAAACAACAGGAAAGACTATTAGGGAGTGATGGGATGACTGTAATAACAGTAGAAATTAGGAGTCTGCAAAAAAAAAAAAAAGTATCTGAACAATACCATTTGCATTTGCTTCCCTAGCCCTTTTGCTTGCTCTTGCCCTCTTTTGAAAATTTAGCCCATGAACTGATGGCCCAGTCACAGTATAATTACTTAAGAGTCTGTGGAGTCCTTGGTGCTCTCTAAGCTTGGTTGTTTGTTTGCAGATGTTTCATTATCCAACCAGGTAACATCACTTATGCTATTACCTAGTTGGATAATGAAACATCTGCAAGCCATTAACCAAGCTCAGAGAATACCAAGGACTCCAACGTTCAACCTTGAGCTGTGTATACTGTCTTCTATGGGAACTTAAGACATTGTTTTAAAAACCAGTAATTCTCACTCTTTTCAGTGATATACCTTGCAGTATCAATCAAAATCCTGCTAGGTCACTTAGGTCATTTCCATACTGATATTCAGTTGAACGTGCCCTTCAGAAAGAAAGCAGAAATTTAAGTTATGGCTGTAATGAGAGGGATTTATATTAATGAAATTTAATGGCATCATGAAATGGAAGCTCATTCTTGCAGGTATTGTTAGAATTATTTTTTTTTAAAAAAACCCAATATGAATTCTTAACTACAGAAACACCTTTTGCTTTCTTTGTTTTCTGTCCTATATAACAAAGTCAGATCTGGCCAATACTTGGATAGGACAACTCCAGGGAAAAGCAGTACTGCAGTCCAGACAGGGAAGAAGAAAAAAGAAAACATTCCAGAAGAAGGTAAAGACAAATCACTACTGTATTACAGCCAAGGAAACTACATGGACATATAATCAATCAACAACTTGAAGGTGAATTTACTTTTCCGTATTCTGTAGAAAATTTGGTATTAATACATTTGACAGACTGGTAACAGATCCTGGGGGGAAAGTCTTGCTAAAGGTATTTCAAAAGCAGAAAAGTTTAGAATTACACATAAGAGTTTGACTCACCTTGCCAATTATCTGTTTCTGTTATTTTAAGGTGTAATCGGCCATCGTATTTAAAAAGCTGAAGGTCAGAAATATTTTAAGGTGAACATATATTTTCTAGGATTTTGATAAGAATCCTACATTCTATAAAAGCAACTCTATAGTAATAAAGCTAGTTTCTGTTTCCTATAGAAACTAGCAATTCTGTCCCAATTTTTTTTCTTATATACAATAAGAAACTGCGGCCCAGTAAAAGTCCATATTTGGTATTTTAACATACTGTAGATGTGGTCAAAGGAAAAGAAGATTCACCCATTTGCACAAGTTATCTCATCATCCTAAAAGTCTGGAAAGTAATCATAAACATCAAGCCTTAACAAAACAGCAAGGATAATTTAAATATCCTTTTTTTAAAAAACCGTAATTAAATTTACTTTGGGTCCTGCATTTTGAATCCACGATCACATACCACATTATAATCAGAATTAAAGAATACGAATCATTTACTGTACATTAGGTTTGATGAAAGAAAAAAATAAAAAGGTAAAGGCTGGCATATACGACTTAAACTGTAACTGAGAGACAATTTCCTTTAAGACATCCATTTTCAAACATCCAATGATGCTTAAATGTTTGTGAGCTTTTTTCAGTTTTCAGTGTTTCTGCATAAATATGACCTAAAACATGATTTATTCTTTACACAAATCCTAAAAACTAGATAGGGAACCCAATTAAACTAATGAGTAAAAAATAGTCCACCCTTAGTCATCACAAATGGAATTGGTACCTCGATCATTAAGTGTGTGAAGAACAAATCACATTTTAGGTCACATTTATGGAGAAATATTCAAAATGCAAAAGGATTAAAAATGTTTAAGCAGATAACTTAAAAAGTGTATAAATAGCTCCAAAAATAGCCATCATTAAGAACACAATGTTAATTACATCCTAGATATGCTTGTTTTTGTCCTTAAGAGAATAATAATTAGTTAGAACAATTAACCAGTGGAACAACCTGCCTCCAGAAGCGGTGAATGCTCCAACACTGGAGGTTTTTAAGAAGAGACTGGACAGCCATTTGTCTGAAATGATATAGGGTTTCCTGCCTGAACAGGGGGTTGGACTAGATGACCTCCAATGTCCCTTCCAACATCATCATCATCATCATCATCATCATCATCATCATCATATTATGTCTATAGAGTATTTTAAGAGAATCTAATATCCTTCAAATATTTGGAATACAAATTTCTTGGGAACAGATGACTATCTTCATACTGTTGTTTCAATATAAGGCAAATTTAAATATCTATTTGTGTCTACAACCAATTCAGCTGAATCTCAAATACTCTGGTCATCAAATGAGAAGAGAGGACTCATTGGAAAAAGAACTTGATGTTGGGGAAGATTAAAGTCAAAAGGAGAAAGGGACAGAAGAGGTTGAAATGGTTAGATGGTGTCATCAATGCAATGAGCATGAATTTGGGCAAACTGCAGGAGATAGTTGAGGACAGGGGGGCCTGACATACTATGGTCCATAGGGTTGCGAAGAATTGGATACAACTCAGTGACTGAACAACAACAATAACAAATACAACAATGACACAATCAAGTCTCCACTTGTATAGGTCCAAGGGAATAACCTTGAGGGACTGGATTAAGAGCACTATCAAAACAAGATGCCTGAATCCAGAGCAAAAAATGTACTGCAACATGAGTAAATGTCTCAGGCAAGCAGTCCCTAGTTCTCAAGAAGATAAATGAAAGGAGAGAGAAGCACATTCAGACTTACAAAATTCTGTACTATAGCTTTACAATAAAAGCATAACTGATTTACATGGCACTGGCTTCTTGGTCTGATCTAACTTGAAATCTACCCAAAACTGAGCCTACACTGATCTAGAGCAACTTTCCCTCTCAGTTTCAAAAGAGTCACAATAACT
>NW_015386603.1:0-6642 GCF_001527695.2 Protobothrops mucrosquamatus | reverse complement strand
AGACTTCACCAATGGTATTTGTATTTGTCTAACCTGATCTAGCAGAGAGCCAAGCCAAAACGAGTCATCAAGAGCGGAGACCAAGTTAAGACTGGATTACCAGCAGGAAGGGGCGTGACAAGTTTTGCATACTTGGTCTCAAGAGCAGGCAGACAAAGGAAACCCATTGGTGGAGTCTCCGTCTCCTGTACTGGAGAATGCTGAAGTGTTAGATTTTACTACTTATAGTATGAATAAACGAGATCTTTTATCTTTTGAAGCCCAAGCTGGAAATAAACTGCTAATTACACTATTTAATTAAGTCTGTTTAGAAGTTTTTTCTGTTAACTAATATGCTATCCAAAACATTCCAATTGTTAGCTCTAGAAAGAATTCACTATAATATTCAGCACTAATCTCTATCTTCAGTGCACTATGTTTCAGATAATAATAAACATAATAATATTATATATTATTAATCATAATAAAGAACATCCAATAATAATTTCAATGACTTTCAAATTAAATATTCAATCATAATTTGCCAAGGCAAGAGAAATCATTTTGAAAAAGTTTACAATACATTTAATACAATATATTTCAGAAGAATCTACTATATTACAAAGCAGCATGTATTAAGAAGAATGTTATTTCAAGAGCCCACGCCTTACTCACTCCACAATGTGTCCTCTGAATTATTAACATGTCTTGATTATGTAAACTAACATGTGCAGCTAATCTGACCTGCATATACAAGAGCAAAGTTCTAAATGAAGCAGATAAGCTCTTTTGCTTCTTCAGATATCTATTATGTCAAGACACATACTTTACAATAATCAACACTGTATTACTGTTTGCATAAAAGGGAAAGTAACGGCTGACTGAGTTCCTGGTAGTGGCATACAAGAGTTCATTGAAAATCTATGTATCCTACTACAGAAGTATGAAGTACAGAAGACTGGGTCTTGTTCATAACTTTCTCTTTTTCAGCAATGTTTTGTTCTGGTTGCACATAAAGAATATCAAGGGTATTGGTATTTCCTGAAACTCAGGTAACTTCTAGGGGTATATAATGTTTTTTGGTAATTCTGTCACTTATATAAACAAGAGGGATATTCAGTCTACTGTCAGAACAAACTGCAGCTAGTGGATCACAATACAGTTTGCAGAAAAAAATGGACTTGCAAGTTCAATATGAAGACTCAAAAAACTTGGAACTTGAACTATTAGAGGCAATTTAAATTAAATTGGAATGGACTGTATCTCTATTTTTTAAGGAGTGTATTTTTTCTTTTTCTTTTTTTGTAAACATAAAGAATGGTTTGAATACTGTGGGAAAATTAATTTTAAATAAGAATTTTGAAAATAGAACACATAGTGACCTAACAAGATGACTTTTACAAATACAATTGAAACATAAGTTAATTAGAAAAGATGTTATACACGGATGTTATTGTTATTTGTATAAATACAAAAATGTTTATATCCAACCTTGTATGTATTGAAAATATTACTATATTTATCTAATGTTGACAAGGGAGAATAACATTGGAAGAAGGGAAGATCAAGGAATTATAGAAATTAATTATTATTGTTTTTCAAATATATGAACCCAGACAACACACTGTTTACTAAGCACTGAAGATTGTTATTGCAAAAAAAATCAATAAAATATATTTTAAAAAAGAAGGGGCGTTGTCTTACCTGAACGCCTTTTCTCAGCAAAGGGAGGAATGTAGACTCCATGTGTGGGTGTTAATTGTCCTCTAGCCCAATCAGACCAAACAATCAAAGTCGCCACGCCCCTTCAGGGTCTGAGCATGCCCAGTTTTCTTTTGGTCTCAGCCCTATTTTATAAATTCTTGGTGGGAGAAAATTACTTCAGCCCTAGTCAGAGCTGTAAGGACTTCTTCTCTGCTATCCTCTGCTGAGAAGTGGTTGATCGTTTCAAACGCTGCCTGTGCAGCGTGGCGATCGCCATTCCTCTTTCCCCCCCACCTTCTTTTTTCGGTTTTTTTCCTCTTTCTAGACCTCCTAATAAAGTTTTACCTTGCCCAAAATGCAAGTCATCTATTGCATTTAATAAATAAAATATAGCAGGAGTGTATTTTTTCTTTTTCTTTTTTTATAAACATAAAGAATTACAGGTGAAAGGAAAAAAACAGCAAATACTTCTTCTTCCCTCATTCCACCAGTAAAAAGGAGCTACGCTGGATCAAAAGTCTCTCATAGACAAAAGGGGCCTTTTCATCTGAAGAATGACAGTTCTAGATCTAAAGGAGAGGGGAGGGAGAGAGCATAGCTTGTATGATATTTTTTTAAAAGAAGCAAAAAAAAGGACTCAAGGTGCCAGCTAAGCGGAGAGGACTCAGAGACAGTCTAACACAGAGTGGTGGGGTTAAGAAGCAAGCAGGAACAACATACATTGAACCGCACAATCAAGTACCTGGCATTGTATACAGAAACATCTATACAGAATATGGGCTAGCTAGGCCTTCCTAACTCTAGATGGGAGATCTCACAGAAGGTTGTGGAAAATAAAAGTGCTAAGATCCTATGGGATTTTCAGATCCAGACAGACAGGCAGGAAGTGGCCAATCAACCAGACATTATGGCAGGAGACAAAGACCAGAGACAACCGTGGTGATAGACTTAGTGGTGCCAAGTGACAACAGTATCAGGAAGAAGTATGAAAAACTGGTTAAGTACAAGGATGTAGAAAGTAAAGGCCAAAGTGGTCTCAGTAATGGTAGGAGCACTCAGGGCTGTGACTCCTAAGCTGAGAAGAATGGCTCCAGCAGATCCCAGAACATCACAGCTCTCTATCCAGAAGAGTGTGCAGTGCTAGGAACACAGTGAAGAACCCACAAACTCCCAGGGTTCTGATAAAGAAGCCATGATTGAGGAAGACACAGACCACCAATAAGGGTGAAAATGAAATTGTTTACTCATGTACACACACACACACACATACGTGGCTGTGTTGGCTCAGCTGCAAAGGGGCTAGGGGGCCAAAAGTGCCAGCAGTCTGGCTCAGAAGGGGAGTGAAGGGGAAGAGGCGGGTGGGCGGGCAGGGTCTTAAATAGGGCTTATTTTTGGGGTAGGGCTTATATTAGGCCCACTTCCAAAAATCAAGGTAGGGCTTATTTTCAGGGTAGGTCTTATTTTTGGGAAACCCCGGCAGTTCTGTCTTAAAAAAGATCACTGTTGTATTTTTACCCAGCTATGTGGATGCTAACAATAATCTCGAAAATTCAAGAAGAAATGAAATACACTTGCACTGTCTTTTACAGAAAAATACAATTTCTTAGGTCCTTGTGCTTTTCTTCTCTTTTTCATATCTTTTATCTCATATCTTTTATATTTCATATCTTTAATCTATTTTACTATGTTCAAATAACTGAACATCTGGTTTAATCATTCTCAAAAAGGCACAGAGTGTTTTACAATTTTACATATAGATCATCTATTTTGCATGGAGATATAGTTCTACTGTTTCCCCACTGCTGCATTCATTAAATACCAGTTGGAGAGAAGTTTAAAAATATGCTTTATGAATAAAAAACTCATTAAATTTAGATTCATGTATTTATCAGGAGCACAAAGGTGCCTGTGCTGGCTCTAAGAAAGAATCCATAGAAGAAAAATATCCATGATAGATTTTTCTTAGAATAGTCAGAAAGAGCCATTTTGGTCACTGAGTCCAGTTCCCTGCTCAATGCAGGGATCCAAATCAAAACATTAACAGTCTCTGCAGTGTAGGGAGACTCCTCACCTCTCTGGATTATGGTACCCTCAGTCAAGAAGATTTTTTTCCTACATTCAAACAGAACCTGCCTTAAATCCATTATCCCATGACCTGTACTCTAAAAAGCAGATCATGGTCTTCTCCTATATGATTCCTTTCAGATATTTGAAGCACCCCAATGTGTTTTCTCAAGATTAAACATACACAACTCCTTCAATCTCCCCAATGATCACTGCATTTCTATGAACAAAAGTTTAGCATCCAGGATTACGTATAGTACTTCAGGTGTGGTTTCAGCAAGGACAGAATGGAATTATAACTTCCCATAATTTGGAAATTCTATTTCTGTTGATGCAGAATAAAACTGGATTTGTCTTCTTCGTAGCCACATCCTTCTGTTAGTTCGTATTCAATTTACAATCAACGGCTATTTAAAGACAGTTACCAAACTAAGTATGAACATGTACTTTGGAAATTTGCTTTTGCTTTCTAAATGAAGCACTGTTGACCACTGTGCTACTTTTGGTTGATTTTTCCAAACTAGTAAAACAGCTTTGAATTCTTGGTATTAACTATACACCCAATTTTGTAAAGCCTGAAAAAAAAAATAATAATAATTAAATTTAAAAATTTTAAAACTTTCTTCATCCAAATCACTAATAAAAAGTATTAAAAATAGATGACCTAGAATTGATTTTCGTGGCATCCCACTTGATACCTCTCAATTTCTCAATATGAAGGTTCCCCAGACTTAACTATTTTGCTAATCAACATGTAATGGGATACTTTGTCTTTGATGAAGCTGAATTTCAGCAAATGATTTGCTGAAGAAGAGGCACAGCAGGGAACATAAAAATGCCAAATTAAATAAATAAATAAATAAATGTCCAAAGCTCTTCCAAACGGATCAACAAATGAGAAAGATTACTTCTGGCAAGATTTATTGACAAATCCATGCTAATTTTTGGCCAGTTCCCTGCATCCAGTTTTGGTCACCACAATATAAAAAAGATGTTGAGACTATGGAAAGAGTGCAGAGAAGAGCAACAAGAATGATTAGGGAGCTGGAGGTTAAAACATATGAAGAATGGTTGCTGGACTTGGGGATATCTAGTCTAATAAAAAGAAGAATTAGGGGCGATATGATAGTAGTGTTTTAATATTTGAGAGGCTGCCATAAAGGGGGGGTGTCAATGTATTTTGCAAAGCACCAGAAAGCACAAGACAAGAAGCAATGGATGGAAACTAATCAAGGAGAGAAGCAACCTAAAACAATAAACTAATGGAACAGCTTGCCTTCAGAAGCTGTGGGTGCTTTATCACTGGAAGCTTTTAAAAAGAGACTGGACAGCCATTTGTCTGAAATACTATAAGGTCTCCTGCTTGAACCCTAACCCCTTACCCATTGTTTTTGTTGGAGAAAACTGGTCTCAATTGGAGTTGAATTGCCTGTAAGTTCTTTATTACCCATCATCAAAGAAATCAAACTTTAATTGTTGAAAAGCAACAGTGGAAAAGTTACTTCTGAAAGGAAAAAGACAATAGGACAATAGGAACTATGACACAGAGGTTACAAATCTGTCACTCCCCTGGTTTCATGAATCTATAAATTCCTTACCTGACTGCTTTAGCCATAACAGTGCTAAAGAAATACACTAAGTGAATCTAGGGTTTTAGTGTCCCAGCAGCATTCTAAGTAGCATTCTAAGCCCTTTCAACTGAGTAATTAAAAGTAAAAATACATTTTTCCCCAGCTTAAAATATAATTTAAGCTAGGATAGTAACACATTTTAATTATGTGCATTTACTAATTTCAAAACTCAAAAATCATACCAATGCAATATACAGCTTATGAGAAACATGGCTTCTCTTGTTGCACCTAAAATATATGCAACCTACCATAATTAATGCAAAATAGAATTCTTTCAAAAGTCTTAAGAATGCTGATTTGCCAAAAGGATTCTGGGTGAGATTTTACTTCATATGTCAGGGATGAGGTCTAGAACTTGTTTTCTTTTTTTAAAAAAAATCAATTTTTAAAGCCACATGGTAGCTAGGATTTTAAGCATTAAGAAAGCAGAACTTTTATTATGGGAATTTATGGATAATGAATTAAAAAAGACTCACAGTAAATTGACACGGATAACAGCAACAAGATTATTGTGTACACCAGAGTTCCCCAACCTTTTGGGCACCAGGGACTGGTTCCGTGGAGAGAGATTTTTCCGTGGACCGGAGAGTGCGTGGTTTTGTGTGCTGCCTGCATCTCACAGATGAGGCTTTGCTTGTTTGTGCAGACCGGTTACTGGCATACTGGTCCACGGACCAGGGGTTGGGGATCCCTGGTGTACACAACAGTAAAAGAATAATGAAATTTTACAATGGAGGAATAGATTGTGAAAATGTCAGAATTTGCAGAAATTGTGAAGCTACCAAGTTTGGTCAGAGAACAAACAACAAACACTTATTTGAAAGACTGGAAGCCTTATAAAACAATTTATCTGAAAAGAAGAAAAAAATAAACAGATGAATTCTAGATTTGAACTAAGAAAGATGAGGACTAAATGAAGACGTGACAGGACTTGTCAATATATTTAAGAAGAAGGAGGGATAATAAGAATGTAATTATCTGTTGAAAAGAAGACTGGAAGTTATCTATATGTTTCTTAACTTTGGTTTTCTTTTTTTTCTTGCACTTCTGTTTTTTTCCCTTTTGGTTTGTTATTATTATATACAAATTTTCAATAATTTTAAAAAACATAATGATAGCTGGGATCTAAAAAGTTGCCTTTACAATTGTTTATTCAATAAAACAATATGTATTTGTACTATTTTTCTTAAAAATCCCTTTTAATACCTGCGCTGCATCAAGAAAATAAACAATAAAACATGATATATGTTTACTAGATGTAGCA
>NW_015386602.1:779369-780384 GCF_001527695.2 Protobothrops mucrosquamatus | reverse complement strand
TGGGAAACTCCCATTGGAGGAAAATTCCACTTAGGGTTAGGGTTAGGTCACCCTGACGTCGGAGAGCGAAATGGACACTGCCAATAAACTGAGAGTGCTTCGGTATGGTTAGGAGGGCGCTGCCTTTTCTAGTATGCCCTATATATTTTTGCTAGTAAAATACATGGGAAAATCACATTGGAGGAAAATTCCACTTAGGGTTAGGGTTAGGTCATCATGAACTCGGACAGCAATATTGAACTCGCCAACAAACTCGTAGTGCTTGGGTATGGTTAGGAGGGCATTCACTTTTCTAGTCTGTAGTATCTATGTTTCCTGGTGAACTGCATGGGAAAATCCCATTTGAGGAAAATTCCACTTAGGGTTAGGGTTAGGTCACCATGAACTTGGAGAGTAATATTGAGATCGCCAACAAACTCGGAGTGCTTGGGTATGCTTAGGAGCACGCTGCCTTTTCTAGTCTGCGGTATCTATGTTTCCTGGTGAAATACATGGGAAAATTCCATTGGAGGAAAATTCCACTTAGGGTTAGGGTTAGGTCAGCATGAACCCTGACAGCAATATTGACCTCGCCAACAAACTCAGAGTGCTTGGGTATGGTTAGGAGGGCACTGCCATTTCTAGTCTGGCCTATATATGTTTCCTGGTAAAATACATGGGAAAATCCCATTGGAGGAAAATTCCACTTAGGGTTAAAGTTAGGTCACCCTGACGTCGGAGAGCGAAATGGACACTGCCAATAAACTCAGAGTGCTTCGGTATGGTTAGGAGGGCGCTGCCTTTTCTAGTATGCCCTATATATTTTTGCTAATAAAATACATGGGAAAATCACATTGGAGGAAAATTCCACTTAGGGTTAGGGTTAGGTCATCATGAACTCGGATAGCAATATTGAACTTGCCAACAAACTCGGAGTGCTTGGGTATGGTTAGGAGGGCATTGACTTTTCTAGTCTGTAGTATCTATGTTTCCTGGTGAACTGCATGGGAAAATCCCATTTGAGGAAAATTCCACT
>NW_015386602.1:773840-775364 GCF_001527695.2 Protobothrops mucrosquamatus | reverse complement strand
ATACATGGGACAATCCCATTGGAGGAAAATTCCACTTAGGGTTAGGGTTAGGTCAGCATGAACTCGGAGAGCAATATTGACATCACCTACAAATTCGGAGTGCTTAGGTATGGTAAGGAGGGCACGAACCTTTCTAGTTTGTACTATCTATGTTTCCTGGTAAAATACATGGGAAAATCCCATTGGAGGAAAATTCCACATAGGGTTAGGGTTAGGTCACCATGAACTCGGACAGTAATATTGATCTCACCAACAAACCCGGAGTGCTTGGGTATGGTTAGGAGGGCATTAACTTTTCTAGTCTGTAGTATCTATGTTTCCTTGTGAAATACATGGGAAAATCCCATTGGAGGAAAATTCCACTTAGGGTTAGGGTTAGGTCACCCAGAGGTCCTAGAGCAAAATGGACACTGCCAACAAACTCAGAGTGCTTGGGTATGCTTAGGAGGGCGCTGCCTTTATTAGTATGCCCTATATATTTTTGCTAGTAAAATACATGGGAAAATCACATTGGAGGAAAATTCCACTTAGGGTTAGCGTTAGGTCATCATGAACTCGGACAGCAATATTGAACTCGCCAACAAACTCGGAGTGCTTGGGTATGGTTAGGAGGGCATTGACTTTTCTAGTCTCTAGTAGCTATGGTTCCTGGTGAACTGCATGGGAAAATCCCATTGGAGGAAAATTCCACTTAGGGTTAGGGTTAGATCACCATGAACTCAGAGAGCAATATTGACATCGCCTACAAATTCGGAGTGTTTGGGTATGGTAAGGAGGGCACGAACCTTTCTACTTTGTACTATCTATTGTTTCCTGGTGAAATACATGGGAAAATCCCATTGGAGGAAAATTCCACTTAGGGTTAGGGTTAGGTCATACTGAAATCCTAGAGCAAAATGGACACTGCCAACAAACTCAGAGTGCTTGGGTATGCTTAGGAGGGCATTGACTTTTCTAGACTGTAGCATCTATGTTTCCTGGTAAAATACATGGGAAAATCCCATTGGAGGAAAATTCCACTTAGGGTTAGGGTTAAGTCAGCATGAACCCTTACAGCAATATTGACCTCGCCAACAAACTGAGAGTGCTTGGGTATGGTTAGGAGGGCGCTGCCATTTCTAGTCTGGCCTATCTATGTTTCCTGGTAAAATACATGGAAAAATCCCATTGGAGGAAAATTCCACTTAGGGTTAGGGTTAGGTCACCATGAATTCAGAGAGCAATATTGACATCGCCTACAAATTCAGAGTGCTTGGGTATGGTAATGAGGTCACGAACCTTTCTAGTTTGTACTATTTATGTTTCCTGGTGAAATACATGGGAAAATCCCATTGGAGGAAAATTCCACTTAGGATTAGGGTTAGGTCACCCAGAGGTCCTAGAGCAAAATGGACACTGCCAGCAAACTCAGAGTGCTTGGGTATGGTTAGGAGGGCGCTGCCATTTCTAGTCTGGCCTATCTTTGTTATCTGGTAAAATACATTGGGAAAATCCCACTGGAGGAAAATTCCACTTAGGGTTAGG
>NW_015386602.1:768555-772431 GCF_001527695.2 Protobothrops mucrosquamatus | reverse complement strand
TTAGGTCACACTGAAATCCTAGAGGAAAATGGACACTGCCAACAAACTCAGAGTGGTTGGGTATGCTAGGTGGACGCTGCCTTTTCTAGTCTGTGCTATCTATATTTCCTGGTAAAATACATGGGAAAATCCCATTAGAGGAAAATTCCACTTAGGGTTAGGGTTAGGTCACCATGAACTCGGAGAGCAATATTGACATCGCCATGTATTTCACCAGGAAACATAAATAGTACAAACTAGAAAGGTTTGTGCCCTCGTTACCATACCCAAGCTCTCTGAATTTGTAGGCGATGTCAATATTGCTCTCTGAATTCATGGTGACCTAACCCTAACCCTAAGTGGAATTTTCCTCCAATGGGATTTTTCCATGTATTTTACCAGGAAACATAGATAGGTCAGACTAGAAAAGGCAACACCCTCCTAATCATACCCAAGCATTCCAAGTTTGTTGGCGATGTCAATATTGCTCTCCGAGTTCATGTTGACCTAACCCTAACCCTAGGTGGAATTTTCCTCCAATGGGATTTTCCCATGTATTTCACCAGGAAACATAGATACTACAGACTAAAAATGTCAATGCCCTCCTAACCATACCCAAGCACTCTGGGTTTGTTGGCGATATAAATATTGCTGTCCGAGTTCATGGTGACCTAAGCCTAACCCTATGTGGAATTTTCCTCCAATGGGATTTTCCCATGTATTTTACCAGGAAATATAGATAGTAAAAACTAGAAAGGTTCGTGCCCTCCTTACCATACCCAAACACTCCGAATTTGTAGGCGATGTCAATATTGTTCTCCGAGTTCATGGTGACCTAACCCTAACCCTAAGTGGAATTTTCCTCCAATGGGATTTTCCCATGTATTTTACCAGGAAATATAGATAGCACAGACTAGAAAAGGCAGCGTCCACCTAGCATACCCTAGCACTCTGAGTTTGTTGGTGAGGTTAATATTGCTGTCAGGGTTCATGCTGACCTAACCCTAACCCTAAGTGGAATTTTCCTCCAATGGGATTTTCCCATGTATTTCACCAGGAAACAATAGATAGTACAAACTAGAAAGGTTCGTGCCCTCCTTACCATAACCAAACATTCCGAATTTGTAGGCGATGTCAATATTGCTCTCTGAATTCAGTGTGACCTAACCCTAACCCTAAGTGGAATTTTCCTCCAATGGGATTTTCCCAATGTATTTTACCAGGAAACATAGATACCGCAGACTAGAAAAGGCAGCGTGCTCATAAGCATACCCAAGCACTTCGAGTTTGTTGGCGATCTCAATATTACTCTCCAAGTTCATGGTGACCTAACCCTAATCCTAAGTGGAATTTTCCTCCAATGGGATTTTCCCATGCAGTTCACCAGGAAACATAGATACTACAGACTAGAAAAGTCAATGCCCTCCTAACCATACCCAAGCACTCCGAGTTTGTTGGCGAGTTCAATATTGCTGTCCGAGTTTATGATGACCTAACCCTAACCCTAAGTGGAATTTTCCTCCAATGGGATTTTCCCATGTATTTCACCAGGAAATATAGATAGGGCAGACTAGAAAAGTCAGTGCCCTCCTAACCATACCCAAGCATTCCAAGTTTGTTGGCGATGTCAATATTGCTCTCTGAGTTAATGTTGACCTAACCCTAACCCTAAGTGGAATTTTCCTCCAATGGGATTTTCCCATGTATTTCACCAGGAAACATAGATACTACAGACTAGAAAAGTCAATGCCCTCCTAACCATACCCAAGCACTCCGGGTTTGTTGGCGATATAAATATTGCTGTCTGAGTTCATGGTGACCTAAGCCTAACGCTATGTGGAATTTTCCTCCAATGGGATTTTCCCATGTATTTTACCAGGAAATATAGATAGTACAAACTAGAAAGGTTCGTGCCCTCCTTACCATACCCAAACACTCCGACTTTGTAGGCGATGTCAATATTGCTCTCCGAGTTCATGGTGACCTAACCCTAACCCTAAGTGGAATTTTCCTCCAATGGGATTTTCCCATGTATTTTACCAGGAAATATAGATAGCACAGACACGAAAAGGCAGCGTCCACCTAGCATACCCTAGCACTCTGAGTTTGTTGGCGAGGTTAATATATCTGTCAGGGTTCATGCTGACCTAACCCTAAGCCTAAGTGGAATTTTCCTCTAATGGGATTTTCCCATGTATTTCACCAGGAAACAATAGATAGTACAAACTAGAAAGGTTCGTGCCCTCCTTACCATAACCAAACATTCCGAATTTGTAGGCGATGTCAGTATTGCTCTCTGAATTCATGGTGACCTAACCCTAACCCTAAGTTGAATTTTCCTCCAATGGGATTTTTCCATGTATTTTACCAGGAAACATAGATAGTACAAACTAGAAAGGTTCGTGCCCTCCTTACCATACCTAAGCACTCCGAATTTGTAGGCGATGTCAATATTGCTCTCCGAGTTCATGCTGACCTAACCCTAACCCTAAGTGGAATTTTCCTCCAATGGGATTTTCCCAATGTATTTTACCAGGAAACATAGATACCGCAGACTAGAAAAGGCAGCGTGCTCCTAAGCATACCCAAGCACTTCGAGTTTGTTGGCGATCTCAATATTACTCTCCAAGTTCATGGTGACCTAACCCTAATCCTAAGTGGAATTTTCCTCCAATGGGATTTTCCCATGCAGTTCACCAGGAAACATAGATACTACAGACTAGAAAAGTCAATGCCCTCCTAACCATACCCAAGCACTCCGAGTTTGTTGGCGAGTTCAATATTGCTGTCCGAGTTCATGATGACCTAACCCTAACCCTAAGTGGAATTTTCCTCCAATGGGATTTTCCCATGTATTTTACCAGGAAATATAGATAGCACAGACTAGAAAAGGCAGCGTCCACCTAGCATACCCAAGCACTCTGAGTTTGTTGGCAGTGTCCATTTTGCTCTCCGACGTCAGGGTGACCTAACCATAACCCTAAGTGGAATTTTCCTCCAATGGGATTTTCCCATGTATTTCACCAGGAAACATAGATAGTACAAACTAGAAAGGTTCGTGCCCTCCTTACCATACCCAAGCATTCTGAATTTGTAGGCGATGTCAATATTGCTCTCTGAATTCATGGTGACCTAACCCTAAGTGGAATTTTCCTCCAATGGGATTTTTCCATGTATTTCACCAGGAAATATAGATAGGGCAGACTAGAAAAGGCAACACCCTCCTAATCATACCCAAGAACTCCAAGTTTGTTGGCAATGTCAATATTGCTCTCCGAGTTCATGCTGACCTAACCCTAACCCTAAGTGGAATTTTCCTCCAATGGGATTTTCCCATGTATTTCACCAGGAAATATAGATACTGCAGACCAGAAAAGTCAGTGTCCTCCTAACTATACCCAAGCACTCCGGGTTTGTTGGCGAGATCAATATTACTCTCCAGGTTCATGGTGACCTAACCCTAACCCTAAGTGGAATTTTCCTAAAATGGGATTTTCCCATATAGTTCACCAGGAAACATAGATACTACAGACTAGAAAAGTCAATGCCCTCCTAACCATACCCAAGAACTCTGAGTTTGTTGGCGAGGTCAATATTGCTGTCAGGGTTCATGCTGACCTAACCCTAACCCTAAGTGGAATTTTCCTCCAATGGGATTTTCCCATGTATTTTACTAGCAAAAATATATAGGGCATACCAGAAAAGGCAGCGCCCTCCTAACCATACCGAAGCACTCTGAGTTTATTGGCAGTGTCCATTTCGCTCTCCGACGTCAGGGTGACCTAACCCTAACCCTAAGTGGAATTTTCCTCCAATGGGAGTTTCCCATGTATTTTACCAGGAAACATAGATAGGCCAGACTAGAAATGGCAGCGCCCTCCTAACCATACCCAAGCA
>NW_015386602.1:760633-763663 GCF_001527695.2 Protobothrops mucrosquamatus | reverse complement strand
CATATCCAAGCACTCTGAATTTGTAGGCGATTTCAATATTGCTCTCTGAATTCTTGGTGACCTAACCCTCAGTGGAATTTATCTCCAATGGGATTTTTCCATGTATTTCACCGGGAAATATAGATAGGGCAGACTAGAAAAGGCAACACCCTCCTAACCATACCCAAGCAATCCAGGTTTGTTGGCAATGTCAATATTGCTCTCCAAGTTCATGCTGACCTAACCCTAACCCTAAGTGGAATATTCCTCCAATGGGATTTTCCCATGTATTTCACCAGGAAACATAGATACTACAGACTAGAAAAGTCAATGCCCTCCTAACCATACCCAAGCACTCTGAGTTTGTTGGCGAGGTCAATATTGCTGTCAGGGTTCATGCTGACCTAACCCTAACCCTAAGTGGAATTTTCCTCAATGGGATTTTCCCATGTATTTTACCAGGAAATATAGATAGCAGAGACTAGAAAAGGCAGCGTCCACCTAGCATACCCAAGCACTCTGAGTTTGTTGGCAGTGTCCATTTTGCTCTAGGATTTCAGTGTGACCTAACCCTAACCCTAAGTGGGATTTTCCTCCAATGGGATTTTCCCATGTATTTTACCAGATAACATAGATAGGCCAGACTACAAATGGCTGCCCCCTCCTAACCATACCCAAGCACTCCGAGTTTGTTGGCAATGTCAATATTGCTCTCCGAGTTCATGCTGACCTAACCCTAACCCTAAGTGGAATTTTCCTCCAATGGGAGTTCCCATGTATTTCACCAGGAAATATAGACAGGGCAGACTAGAAAAGTCAGTGCCCTCCTAACCATACCCAAGCATTCCACGTTTGTTGGCGATGTCAATATTGCTCTCCGAGTTCATGTTGACCTAACCCTAACCCTAAGTGGAATTTTCCTCCAATGGGATTTTCCCATGTATTTCACCAGGAAACATAGATACTACAGACTAGAAAAGTCAATGCCCTCCTTACCATACCCAAACACTCCGAATTTGTAGGCGATGTCAATATTGCTCTCCGAGTTCATGGTGACCTAACCCTAACCCTAAGTGGAATTTTCCTCCAATGGGATTTTCCCATGTATTTTACCAGGAAATATAGATAGCACAGACTAGAAAAGGCAGCGTCCACCTAGCATACCCAAGCACTCTGAGTTTGTTGGCAGTGTCCATTTTGTTCTAGGATTTCAGTGTGACCTAACCCTAACCCTAAGTGGAATTTTCCTCCAATGGGATTTTCCCAATGTATTTTACCAGATAACATAGATAGGCCAGACTAGAAATTGCAGCGCCCTCCTAACCATACCCAAGCACTCTGAGTTTGTTGGCGAGGTCAATATTGCTGTCCGGGTTCATGCTGACCTAACCCTAACCCTAAGTGGAATTTTCCTCCAATGGGATTTTCCCATGTATTTTACCAGGAAACATAGATGCTACAGTCTAGAAAGGTCAATGCCCTCCTAAGCATACCCAAGCACTCTGAGTTTGTTGACAGTGTCCATTTTGCTCTAGGACCTCTGGGTGACCTAACCCTAACCCTAAGTGGANTATTGGCAGTGTCCATTTCGCTCTCCGACGTCAGGGTGACCTAACCCTAACCCTAAGTGGAATTTTCCTCCAATGGGAGTTTCCCATGTATTTTACCAGGAAACATAGATAGGCCAGACTAGAAATGGCAGCGCCCTCCTAACCATACCCAAGCACTCTGAGTTTGTTGGCGAGGTCAATATTGCTGTCAGGGTTCATGGTGACCTAACCCTAACCCTAAGTGGAATTTTCCTCCAATGGTATTTTCCCATGTATTTTACCAGGAAACATAGATGCTACAGTCTAGAAAATTCAATGCCCTCCTAAGCATACCCAAGCACTCTGAGTTTGTTAACAGTGTCCATTTTGCTCTAGGACCTCTGGGTGACCTAACCCTAACCCTAAGTGGAATTTTCCTCCAATGGGATTTTCCCATGTATTTCACCAAGAAACATAGATAGTACAAACTAGAAAGGTTCGTGCCCTCTTTACCATACCCAAGCACTCTGAATTTGTAGGCGATGTCAATATTGCTCTCTGAATTCATGGTGACCTAACTCTAACCCTAAGTGGAATTTTCCTCCAATGGGATTTTCCCATGTATTTTACCAGGAAATATAGATAGGGCAGACTAGAAAAGTCAGTGCCCTCCTAACCATACCCAAGCATTCCACGTTTGTTGGTGATGTCAATATTGCTCTCCGAGTTCATGTTGACCTAACCCTAACCCTAAATGGAATTTTCCTCCAATGGGATTTTCCCATGTATTTCACCAGGAAACATAGATACTACAGACTGGAAAAGTCAATGCCCTCGTAACCATACCCAAGCACTCCGGGTTTGTTGGCGAGATCAATATTGCTGTCCGAGTTCATGGTGACCTAACCCTAACCCTATGTGGAATTTTCCTCCAATGGGATTTTCCCATGTATTTTACCAGGAAATATAGATAGGGCAGACTAGAAAAGTCAGTGCCCTCCTAACAATACCCAAGCATTCCAAGTTTTTTGGTGATGTCAATATTGCTCTCCGAGTTCATGTTGACCTAACCCTAACCCTAAGTGGAATTTTCCTCCAATGGGATTTTCCCATGTATTTCACCAGGAAACATAGATACTACAGACTAGAAAAGTCAATGCCCTCCTAACCATACCCAAGCACTCCGGGTTTGTGGGCGAGATCAATATTGCTGTCCGAGTTCTTGGTGACCTAACCCTAACCCTATGTGGAATTTTCCTCCAATGGGATTTTCCCATGTATTTTACCAGGAAACATAGATAGTACAAACTAGAAAGGTTCGTGCCTTCCTTACCATACCCAAACACTCCGAATTTGTAGGCGATGTCAATATTGCTCTCCGAGTTCATGGTGACCTAACCCTAACCCTAAGTGGAATTTTCCTCAATGGGATTTTCCCATGTATTTTACCAGGAAATATAGATAGCAGAGACTAGAAAAGGCAGCGTCCACCTAGCATACCCAAGCACTCTGAGTTTGTTGG
>NW_015386602.1:733932-758379 GCF_001527695.2 Protobothrops mucrosquamatus | reverse complement strand
TAAGCATACCCAAGCACTCTGAGTTTGTTGACAGTGTCCATTTTGCTCTAGGACCTCTGGGTGACCTAACCCTAACCCTAAGTGGAATTTTCCTCCAATGGGATTTTCCCATGTATTTCACCAGGAAACATAGATAGTACAAACTAGAAAGGTTCGTGCCCTCCTTACCATATCCAAGCACTCTGAATTTGTAGGCGATGTCAATATTGCTCTCTGAATTCTTGGTGACCTAACCCTCAGTGGAATTTATCTCCAATGGGATTTTTCCATGTATTTCACCGGGAAATATAGATAGGGCAGACTAGAAAAGGCAACACCCTCCTAAGCATACCCAAGAACTCCAAGTTTGTTGGCAATGTCAATATTGCTCTCCAAGTTCATGCTGACCTAACCCTAACCCTAAGTGGAATATTCCTCCAATGGGATTTTCCCATGTATTTCACCAGGAAATATAGATAGGGCAGACTAGAAAAGTCAGTGCCCTCCTAACCATACCCAAGCAATCCAGGTTTGTTGGCGATGTCAATATTGCTCTCCGAGTTCATGTTGACCTAACCCTAACCCTAAGTGGAATTTTCCTCCAATGGGATTTTCCCATGTATTTCACCAGGAAACATAGATACTACAGACTAGAAAAGTCAATGCCCTCCTAACCATACCCAAGCACTCCGGGTTTGTTGGTGAGATCAATATTGCTGTCCGAGTTCATGGTGACCAAACCCTAACCCTAAGTGGAATTTTCCTCCAATGGGATTTTCCCATGTATTTCACCAGGAAACAATAGATAGTAAAAACTAGAAAGGTTCGTGCCCTCCTTACCATACCCAAACACTCCGAATTTGTAGGCGATGTCAATATTGCTCTCCGAGTTCATGGTGACCTAACCCTAACCCTAAGTGGAATTTTCCTCCAATGGGATTTTCCCATGTATTTTACCAGGAAATATAGATAGCACAGACTAGAAAAGGCAGCGTCCACCTAGCATACCCAAGCACTCTGAGTTTGTTGGCATTTTCCATTTTGCTCTAGGATTTCAGTGTGGCCTAACCCTAACCCTAAGTGGAATTTTCCTCTAATGGGATTTTCCCATGTATTTTACTAGCAAAAATATATAGGGCATACTAGAAAAGGCAGCACCCTCCTAACCATACCGAAGCACTCTGAGTTTATTGGCAGTGTCCATTTTGCTCTCCGACGTCAGGGTGACCTAACCATAACCCTAAGTAGAATTTTCCTCCAATGGGAGTTTCCCATGTATTTTACCAGGAAACCTAGATAGGCCAGACTAGAAATGGCAGCGCCCTCCTAAACATACCCAAGCACTCTGAGTTTGTTGGCGAGGTCAATATTGCTGTCAGGGTTCATGCTGACCTAACCCTAACCCTAAGTGGAATTTTCCTCCAATGGGATTTTCCCATGTATTTTACCAGGAAACATAGATGCTACAGTCTAGAAAAGTCAATGCTTTCCTAAGCATACCCAAGCACTCTGAGTTTGTTGACAGTGTCCATTTTGCTCTAGGACCTCTGGGTGACCTAACCCTAACCCTAAGTGGAATTTTCCTCCAATGGGATTTTCCCATGTATTTCACCAGGAAATATAGATACCGCAGACCTGAAAAGTCAGTGTCCTCCTAACCATACCCAAGCACTCCGGGTTTGTTGGCGAGATCAATATTACTCTCCAAGTTCATGGTGACCTAACCCTAACCCTAAGTGGAATTTTCCTAAAATGGGATTTTCCCATGTAGTTCACCAGGAAACATAGATACTACAGACTAGAAAAGTCAATGCCCTCCTAACCATACCCAAGCACTCTGAGTTTGTTGGCGAGGTCAATATTGCTGTCAGGGTTCATGGTGACCTAACCCTAACCCTAAGTGGAATTTTCCTCCAATGGGATTTTCCCATGTATTTTACCAGGAAACATAGATGCTACAGTCTAGAAAAGTCAATGCCCTCCTAACCATACCCAAGCACTCTGAATTTGTTGACAGTGTCCATTTTGCTCTAGGACCTCTGGGTGACCTAACCCTAACCCTAAGTGGAATTTTCCTCCAATGGGATTTTCCCATGTATTTCACCAAGAAACATAGATAGTACAAACTAGAAAGGTTCGTGCCCTCCTTACCATACCCAAGCACTCTGAATTTGTAGGCGATGTCAATATTGCTCTCTGAATTCATGGTGACATAACTCTAACCCTAAGTGGAATTTTCCTCCAAAGGGATTTTTCCATGTATTTCACCAGGAAATATAGATAGGGCAGACTAGAAAAGTCAGTGCCCTCCTAACCATACCCAAGCACTCCGGGTTTGTTGGCGAGATCAATATTGCTGTCCGAGTTCATGGTGACCTAACCCTAACCCTATGTGGAATTTTCCTCCAATGGGATTTTCCCATGTATTTTACCAGGAAATATAGATAGGGCAGACTAGAAAAGTCAGTGCCCTCCTAACCATACCCAAGCATTCCAAGTTTGTTGGTGATGTCAATATTGCTCTCCGAGTTCATGTTTACCTAACCCTAACCCTAAGTGGAATTTTCCTCCAATGGGATTTTCCCATGTATTTCAACAGGAAACATAGATACTACAGACTAGAAAAGTCAATGCCCTCCTAACCATACCCAAGCACTCCGGGTTTGTTGGCGCGATCAATATTGCTGTCCGAGTTCATGGTGACCTAACCCTAACCCTATGTGGAATTTTCCTCCAATGGGATTTTCCCATGTATTTTACCAGGAAATATAGATAGCAGAGACTAGAAAAGGCAGCGTCCACCTAGCATACCCAAGCACTCTGAGTTTGTTGGCAGTGTCCATTTTGCTCTAGGATTTCAGTGTGACCTAACCCTAACCCTAAGTGGAATTTTCCTCCAATGGGATTTTCCCAATGTATTTTACCAGATAACATAGATACCGCAGACTAGAAAAGGCAGCGTGCTCCTAAGCATACCCAAGCACTCTGAGTTTGTTGGCGATCTCAATATTACTCTCCAAGTTCATGGTGACCTAACCCTAACCCTAAGTGGAATTTTCCTCAAATGGGATTTTCCCATGCAGTTCACCAGGAAACATAGATACTACAGACTAGAAAAGTCAATGCCCTCCTAACCATACCCAAGCACTCCGAGTTTGTTGGCGAGTTCAATATTGCTGTCCGAGTTCATGATGACCTAACCCTAACCCTAAGTGGAATTTTCCTCCAATGTGATTTTCCCATGTATTTTACTAGCAAAAATGTATAGGGCATACAAGAAAAGGCAGCGCCCTCCTAACCATACCGAAGAACTCTGAGTTTATTGGCAGTGTCCATTTCGCTCTCCGACGTTAGGGTGACCTAACCCTAACCCTAAGTGGAATTTTCCTCCAATGGGAGTTTCCCATGTATTTTACCAGGAAACATAGGCCAGACTAGAAATGGCAGCGCCCTCCTAACCATACCCAAGCACTCTGAGTTTGTTGGCGAGGTCAATATTGCATTCAGAGTTCATGCTGACCTAACCCTAACCCTAAGTGGAATTTTCCTCCAATGGGATTTTCCCATGCATTTTACCAGGAATCATAGATGCTACAGTCTAGAAAAGTCAATGCCCTCCTAAGCATACCCAAGCACTCTGAATTTGTTGACAGTGTCCATTTTGCTCTAGGACCTCTGGGTGACCTAACCCTAACCCTAAGTGGAATTTTCCTCCAATGTAATTTTCCCATGTATTTTATCAGGAAACATAGATAGGGTAGACTAGAAAAGGCAGCACACTCCTAACCATAGCCAAGCAATTCCACTTAGGTTTTGGGTTAAGTCAGCATGAACTCAGAGAGCAAAATGTACATCGCGTAGATAATCGGAGTGCTTATATATTTTTAGGATGCCACTGAGTTTTCTAGTCTACTCTATCTATGTTTCCTGGGATAATACATGGGAAAATCCCATTGGAGGAAAGTTCCACTTAGGGTTAGGGTTAGGTCAGTTAGGTTCACTAAAAACTTGGCGAGCAAAATGGAGATTGCAAAGAAAGTTAGAGTGTTTGGTTATGGTTAGGAGGGCACTGACTTTTCTAGCGTGACCTATCTATGTTTCCTGGTAAAATACATGGGAAGATCCCATTTGAGGAAAATTCTACTCAAATGCCTTACCAAAGTCCAAATAAATTATATCCACAGCATTTCTGTGGCCCACTAATTGTGTCACATTGTCAAAGAATGCAGTAAGATTTGTCTGGCATGATCTGTTTTTGAGTAATACACGTTGGTTTCTGGTTACGACTTTATTTTCCCTTAGGTATTCACAGAGTCGTTACTTTTCCAGAATCTTCCATTATCTTTCCCAGAATCTTCCCAGGTATTGATGTCAGGCTAGTAGATCTGTAATTTCTTGGAACCATTCCCCCCCCCCCCGTTTTTTAAAAGATGGGAACTACATTGGCCTCTGTCCATTCATCTGGAAGTTCCCCAGTGCTCCAGGATCTTTGAAAGATACAGTTCAGTGGTTCTGAGATCACGTCTGTCAGTTCCTTCAGGACGTTGGGATATAATCCATCTGGTCTTGGAGATCTGAATTTGTCTAGAGTGGATAGATATTCTCACCATTTTCTTGCTTGCTTTGATTTGTATTCCTATTCTGTATTTTACAGTATATTTTTGAATAGGTTGGACTGTTGGACTGTTTTTTCTTTTTGCTTAGATGCAAAAATGAGTAAATGCTTTCTGATTAGAAATATGGAACATATTCCCAGGTAGCCTAAAACAGTTACCCACAAACAATTTGAAAGTTGAAACACAATCTTATTTTATAAGAAAATATTTGAGTTTGCAAGTAATAATGTACATATGTGACAAACCAGCCTCTGTCAGTTTTCAATGGTAGCCTTTCAAGATTATTGCACTCATAACAGACTAAAGATGTTATCTTCAAGGTATGGGTGATTATTGCCAAATTAAGGCTTAAGGAAGGCTGTGTCTATGGCTGGGGCAAAACAACTTTTGATCTGTGAAGAAGAGTGATTCGCCATCTAATTTCCTCTGAAAACATTCCCTTATTTATTAATGAATAGATTCTGTCTTCCTGGTAATCAGGATAGCTTATAAGTTAAACACAATTACAATTTGATAAAAATTGCAAAAACAATAAATATTAAGGGAAATAAGATGAAAAGTTTAGAATATCCAGGAGCAATTGTAGAGATCACATAAAACATTGGTTTGGCTGCTTAGATATCTTCTGCAATACAATTTACCTAGGTTATTGGGAAAGACATTTTTTTCATGATTTCTGTTTTTTTCCCTAATTTTGCAAACTGTTTTTTCTAAAACAGCCCCATTTAACAATCTCTATCATACCACCAAATTGAAAGCTATGTTTGCCTTAAGGTTTATTTTATCATTTAAATCAGCGGTTCTCAACCTATGGGTCGCGACCCCATTTGGGGTCGATCGACCATTTCACGGGGGTCGCCAAGCAAGGCTGTCCGCCATTTTTTTCCCCTTTTCCAGCGGGTGCCTTACCTCCCTTGAGCTGGGCCAGCTGGTGGTTGGCCTGCTCCGTCTCTGCCGCTTGCCAGCTACGCCTCGGCCGGCGCAGGGGGTGGAACCACGCATGCGCTGCGCTCCCGGGCAGGGAAAGTCCTCGACTTACGACTGGTTGGGTAGTCCTCAACTTACGACTGGTTTAGTCCTTGACTTACGACCGGTTTAGTCCTCGACTTATGACCGGTTGGGGGTCGCGGCATTAAAAAGGTTGAGAACCACTGATTTAAATCATAGAATAATAATCCTGATTTAAGAAGCAGAACAGCCAAATATTTCAGTGATGAAAAATGAAACCAATCACAAAATATCATTTTCCTCTTATCCTCACCTGTTAATATAACCAAAGAAAGAAAGAAAAATTAAGGTTGCCCACCCATTTTTCTGGATGTAAATTCCTTTTGAAAATAATATGATTTAATAACATTTATAAGGTTATGCAGTAAATATTGCAACACTGTTTTAATGCATTTGATTATTTCTTTTCTTTAAGATAAATTATTGTTTTGTTCTGTAAATTAAGACTTAGCTTTATTCCGTTCCACATTTTCATTACAAGGGCACACCAATTGTACTCACTAGAAAAAAAACCTACCGTAAAAATAAAATACACTTTCAGAGCTGCCATACTCTGTATCTTAATGACATTTTCCCATAGGCATATGGGGTCATATGTTTAAGAGTGTATGAGGTACTTAAAAGTTATTTCTTTCAGCAGTCTCCACCATTGAGATAATGGGTCTGCCCTTTTGAGAGTCACCTTTTGTCGTATTTATGACAGTGTCTAGTTGTTCTAAGTCAATTGAATTTGTTGTCTTGGCTCTTGGGGGAAACTGACAGCTCTTGTGATAGTCTATTCTTTGTCAAATAATCAGATGTCAATTATTTCTAATTTCGGGGAGACATCTGTACAACACATAAACTTCTCAACCTCAAATCTGAGCCATTTCCAAATGGTACTGCCAAAATTTTTATAATTGAAGAACATCAGTTTTTGACTGCATGCTTTTTATTAAAAATAACAAATAAAATAGATAATGCCAACCCTCTTTTCTTGTACCATCAATGCAGCCATCATATGGATCAGTCTTCAGGTATTCTAATATATTTCAGAGGAGCAGTGAGCATATGTTGCACTAAACCTGAGTCTCATCATTGTGCTGGAATCACAATATGCCAATGGTCACCTCCCTTGATATGTGAATGATTAAACAACTACTAGTTACCTGTTAATTGTGGACTTGACCAGAGTCTCACATTCAGAATACAAGTGTAAGCACTATGTCCATTCATTTGACTCCCAAGTATCCCCAGTAATACATAATCATACCAATACCATACAAATCACCTTGGTTAAGACCAGTGGTGGGATTCAAATATGTGAACAACCGGTTCTCTGTGTGGATGACGCTTCCGGAAGTCCATTCTGGGCCTGGGCAACAAAAAATTAACTACCGGTTCTGCCAAAGCGGTGCGAACTGGCTGAATCCCACAACTGGTTAAGACTAATAAACACCAAATACCTAAGCTATATATTTATTCAGTAAATATGAAACTACTTTTTTCCTCTTCTCATAAGCACTTAGAAGAAACACGTAAAAATAACACATGTCAGGGAACAACTCTTCTGGTCAAAGTCTACTGATCAGCAAATCCCACCTCAACCAGGAAGAGGGCCTCATGATAATATGGCATCAGAATCCAGTAAAAATTCTATATAAATAATGCATAACTTGAAGGGAACAAAATTATATCTAAAATATTGATGGGAAGTGAAGTACCTGAAAGGAATACATAAGAAGTGTGGATGTCTGAGAATTAGAATTAGAAGGTCACGCTTGTCACTGGTTTACATATCAACAAATGAAGGAAAGATTTAAACTAGACAATAAAGGCCATGGTTTTGAGTTTGCTAAAAATGAATTGAAAATCCTATTATGTGGTAGCGATGATCATATAATTGCCAAAGTCTATAAGGCGTTATTAAAATTGAATTTGGAAAATAAACTTGTAAAACACTGTATGATCCAGTGGGCAAGGAATTTTGGGTATAATGTGATGTTTGAACAATGGGAGAATATGTGGATAAAAGGCTTAAAATTCACATTAAATTATAACCTAAAAGAAAAATTTTACAAAATGATGTATCGCTGGTATTTAACACCAGATAAGTTATCTAGAATGTATAAAGGTATTTCAAATGAATGTTGGAAATGTAAATGTAAAGAAGGGACTTTTTATCATTTATGGTGGACATGTGATAAGGCAAAGAAATATTGGAGTAGGATTCATATATTAATGCAGAAAATTCTTAAAGTGAACATAAAGATTAAACCAGAAACTTTCCTTCTGGGTCTAATGGAAAGAGAACTGGAAAAAAAATGGAACTCTGATTTTATATATGGTGATGGCAGTAAGATTGCTCTATGCAGAAAAGTGGAAGGATGCCTTGATTCCTATCATGGACGAAGGGTTACGAAAGCTGATGGAATTAGCAGAGATGGCCAAATTGACTGATAAAAGAAAAGAACATAAGTACTTTTGTTTCTACTTGGAAACCGCTTCTGGACTTTGTGCTTGAGGTGGAAAAAAATGATATCATGATTTTAGGTTTTACCGATTAGACTGATTTGCTGATACAGAAATGGCTAGTGCATACTACTATAGAAATGTAAAAAGTTGAGATTTGATTTTAATGTCTGATTTTACTGCAACAGAGAGAGTCAGAAGTCAATGCCTTTTGCTTCTTCCCCTCCCTTTCTTCACACCTTTTTTGTTTCCCCTTTTTCTACAGACTGGCTCCAGGTTGGCAAAGGACTGTGACAAGGGTTTATATTCTTCCATTATTTATTCAACCTATATGTTAAATATATATTAAGAGAAGCTGAATTGGAAGAAGATGAGTGTGGTTTTAAAACTGGAGGAAGACACAGCAATAACCTGCACTATGCTGATGACACTATCCTGATAGCGGAAAACGCAAACGATCTGCAAGCCCTAGTACTAGAGGTCAAAGAGCACAGTGAAAAAAATGGGACTAAAATTCGATATAAAGAAGACCAAACTACTGTAATGACAACAGGTAGAACAACCAGCCCCAGAACTGGCAATGAAGATATCAAAGTGGTGGATAGCTTCTGCCTTTTAGGATCAACCATCCACAGTCAAGAAATAAGCAGTCAAGAAATATCCCTCAGACAGCACTTGGTGAAACAGCAGTGAAGTCTTTGGAAAAGATATTCAAATGCCATGATATTTCTATATACGAGGGCAATTCAGAAATAAACCTCCATTTGGTTATCAATGACACACTCGCAGATACAGAACTTTTATTATATACATTAGAAAACGACAACATTACATTACTTTTCGACATAATCACCATTCAAATTGAAGCATTGTCATAACATCTTACAAGGTTTGAAATTCCTTAGTAGTAGTTGCTCAGCACCAAATCTGGGCTACGGGGTGTGTGTGTGATCAAAAACATCCCAACAGAACTGCTTCAAAAGTTCTTGGGTGCGTCTAGCAGTGTGCAGGCAAGCATTATCGTGAATCAACACCACACCGGAAGTCAGCATGCCCCGACACTTGTTATGGATGGCTCATTGAATTTTTGTAACATTTCACAGTAGACTTCTGAATTGATGGTTGAATCACGCTCCATGAATTTTACTAGCAGTACTCCTTTGGCATCTTCACATTTGGCGGGATTTTCTATGACACCACTTCCGGTATGGTGTTGGTTCATGATAATGCTCACCTGCAAACTACAAGACGCACCCAAGACCTTTTGAAGCAGTTCTGTTGGGATGTTTTTGATCACACCCTCCCCGTAGCCCAGATTTGGTGCTGAGCAACTACTACTAAGGAATTTCAAACCTTGTAAGATGTTATGACAATGCCTCAATTTGAATGGTGATTATGTCAAAAAGTTGTCGTTTTCTAATGTGTATAATAAAAGTTTTGTATCTGCAAGTGTGTCATTGATAACCAAACTGAGGTTTATTTCCGAATGGCCCTCGTATTGCCCTTGGGATGTTTTTGATCACACCCCCCCATAGCCCAGATTTGGCACCTAGCCATGGCATTTCCTGTGACACTCTATGGAAGTGAGAGTTTGACTTTTAAAGAAGCAAGATAGGAAGAGTGTTGACATCTTTAAGTTTGGTGTTGGAGAAGACTCCTGAGAATACCATGGACAGCCAAGAAAACAAACCAATAAAATCATCAAACAAATCAACTCAGACTTTTCACCTGAGGTACTTATGACCAGGCTCAAATTACAGAACATCAGACACAGTAAGCAAATATCTAGCTTTCTAGAAAAAGGCTCTAATGTTGGGAAAAGTGGAGTAAAAGAGAAGAAGGTAAGCAACAGCAGGTGAATGATCTCAGTTGCAGTTACAATGAGTGCACCATTGAAAGACTTGAAAGAACAGGTTAGGAACAGATCATCATGGACAAAATATATCTATCTGGTCACTAGGAGTTGAAAATGACTCGATGGCACATAATCAATTAATCAAAAGGAGGTAATGGTAAATTACTTCCAAACCAATACAGTCAGGGTCACAATCACTAGGAATCAAGCCTTTCTTGAAACTTTGTTTTTATGTCCCTCTTGGAAACTATTTTATGAATGAGCAAGTGAGACTATCACAGGTTCTCAACATATCAAATATGTCCAGCAGTCCACAAATGTTGGAAGCCTCTGCCCTAGATCATTGTTTGTTTGATGCATTCACTGAGAAAGCTACAACTGGTTTGACACAACATACCATAAACCATGCTAATATACTACTTGGTACAGTATCTGAACTCAGCCTGTTTATGTGTTCATAGGAGTCACTGGATGTGAATTTTATAAGAAAATGTTAGACACAGTAATTCAAAAATTGCTGGTTTATTATCAAATATTTGCTTTATAGTCAGCCATAATAGTTATAAAAGCCAACAATGATTCTCTTGAGAAATGCAGGCTGAAATATCAACTTTTAATAAACGTAAACCACAGTCTCAATGCATTAACCTCCCATTACATAGTAGGGGGGGAAAGAAACATGTCTCTAGAAATAAAGATATAATAGCCATTGAGGAAGGCTATAAACAAGAGGTACAATATGTTACACTTCCATTGGATTGTTGTTTAATTTTGCTTTTAAATGTATAAAGATTCTCTCCTACATTCAATCATGCCTGATTCTCAGAGACTGCCTAGACAGGTTCCTGCAGTTTTCTTGGCAAGATTTTTTAGGATTGTTTTGCCATCGCTAGGGCCAAGAGGAAATGAATCGCCCAAGGGCACCCAGTCTAAGACAGTACGGTCTCCCATTTCTAGCTGATGACTTAATACCAGGGGTCTTCAAACTTGGCCCCTTTATGACTTGTGGACTTCAACTCCCAGAATCCCTCAGCCAGACACACCTGGCTGAGAAATTCTGGGAGTTGAAGTCCACAAGTCATAAAAGGGCCACGTTTGAAGACCCCTGCATAATACAATACACAGGCCACGAATTCCAATTTTGAAAAATTAAAAAACAGCACTCCAATTCTGACAATTATAATTGCACAGCTAAGATATGTACTGTATGTTTTAATTAAAAAAAATAGAAGATGGAGAAAAGTTTTGACTCTTCATCTCTTCAGCAACCCAAGTTCAGAACAGACCACTGCAGTCTTACAATTTAAAAAATAAATAAATCCAGAAATAGAAGACAGGGCCATGCATTTTGTACAGCATCTACAGGAGTTTGTCCCTGACTTGCAACAATATCTAAAACAGGGTTCTCCAACCGTGGCAACTTTAAGACTTGTGGACTTCAACATCCCAGAATTCTGAGAGTTGAAGTCCACGAGTCTTAAAGTTGCCAAGGTTGAGGACCCCTAATCTAAAGAACAGTGTAAATCATGGGTGAAAGTAAAACAGGACTGGTATGAGAGTAGGATTTTAAGTTATCTGGGTCCTTATCCAATAAAGCAGGAATAGGCAGTCTACTTTTATTGAGATCAGATTCCCTCAGATATTATCTGTCAGGAGTTGCACACCAGTGAGGAGCTAGCTGAAGGAAACAGTAAGTAATGGACTATCCTTTCTCTTTTTCTGTTTTTATTTCATTCTACCCTACCAGGCTTCTGAGAAATAAGCTTCTGTTTGACTAGATGGCTTTCAGGGAGTTCAAAAATTAAGAACTGCAGGTTGTATTTCTGCAGATATCTTCATATAACATGACAAAATAAGAGTGCTAGTTTTTCCTTAGAGAACTCAGTGATTTCTCAGTTTATTGATCAATATGTAAACCATTGTCTATGGTGAAAAGTTTTAGCCTGGGCATTTACAGTATATATTACTCCTAATCCAAGCTTTGAGATTACTTTTAATGGAAGGTAGGCTGAAATTAATATAAATTTTAAAAATAAAAGTAAACATTCAGATAGATTTTTAGCACATCATTTTAAACCGTTATTATCTCACACCATTTACCTCATACCATTTAAGATGATAATCATATTAAATAATAAAAAAAGAATTTATAACATTCATATTCCCTGTAATATCAAAACAAATTAAGGCAGTGGTGGCGAACCTATGGCATGCGTGCCAGAGGCGGCACTCAGAGCCCTCTCTGTGGGCACACGTGCCGTTGCCCCAGCCTCGCCTCCCCCCATGACCCCCTCCTCACCAGCAGCCCCTCTGGAGGAGAGTTGCTCCCGAACGTGGCCCACACGGAGCAGGGCAGCCAAGGACATGGCAGCCAGGCAGCGTAGACAAGACTCTGCCCTCATGCCCCATCCCGCATAGTTGATGCTGCGGGGTGCGGGCAGAGGGCGTGGCCGCCATGGCACTGCTGGGCTACCTGGGCAATCTGTGGTGGGCCCTGGAGGTGGTGAGTGGCCCTGCAGGTAGGTGGGGTGGGGGACGGGGTGGGGACGGAGCAGGGGCAGGACAGGGGGTAGAGCCGGGGCGGGGTCAGTTTTTGGGCACTCGGTCTCTAAAAGGTTCGCCATCACTGAATTAAGGTATGTGTGTGTGTGTGTGTATGTCCATTTGTTGTACAAGAAAAGGTATTTTACCTTCATTATTTATTATTTTGCCTGATTAATGTTACCTAAATAACATTTAATTATAACACTGGTAAGATCCAGTTTGGTGTAGTTGTTAAGGCATTAAGCTAGAAACCCGGAGACTCTGAGTTCCAGTCCTGAGTTAAGCACAACTGAAATGATCAAAGGCCTGGAGACTAAACATATGAAGAACGGCTGCAGGACTTGGGTTTGGCTAGTCTAAAGAAAAGAAGAAACAGGGGTGATGTGACAGCAGTATTACAGTATTTGAGGGGCTGCCACAAAGAAGAGGGCATCAAACTATTCTCCAAGGCACCAGAGGGCAGGACAAGAAACAATGGTTGGAAACTGACTAGAAAGAGAAACAACCTGGAATTAAGGAGAAACTTCCTAACAGTGAGGACAATTAACCAGTGGAACAGCTTGCCTTCAGAAATCATGGGCGCTCCATCACTGGAGGTTTTTAAGAAGAGACTAGATAGTCACTTGTCTAAAATAGTATGGGTTCTCCTGCTTGAGCAGGGGGCAGGACTAGAAGACCTCCAAGGTCCCTTCCAACTTCTATTCTATTCTATTCTATTCTATTCTATTCTATTCTATTCTATTCTATTCTATTCTATTCTATTCACTTAGACCAAACACACTCTCAGCCCTAGGAAGAAGGCAACTGCAAACCACTTCTCAAACTCTTGGCAAGAAAACTGTAGAAAACAGTCCAGGTAGGAATCAAAACAGACTTAAAGTAACAATGGTAATACAAATGTTTACTTTACTACACAACACTGTCTTACAATTTACTCCACTTAGTATTTTTTTTTACATTTTAGTATTTTAATCAATATAGCAAACTATTCCAGTGTTGCACAACTAAAAGAAATTAGCACAAAATTCTATGCTATCTTTGTTGAATTTTGATAACTTTTAAACGTGGAAATGTATATTTTTCTTCAAAGACCTTCCAAACTGGAAAGGTTGCAATGGCATAACTTTTTCCAATAAGTGTGTTGTAAGATAGAAGAATTCAGAAAAGAAGACAAAAAATAACCTCCCATAAACTCATTATACTATACTTATAATTTTCGGTTATGTACATTGTCTGTTCAGTTGTCACACTAATCTAAACAAATATCCATACTTCCGGTCAAGGAAAATAACATATGATGTAAAGATTAATCTCACACTTCCAGCCATGAGTTTGTTAACTATACACAGTATCACTTACCTTGAATTTGAATTTTTTGTCTCGAAAAATCTTTCTAACTGCTGGGTATAAGACTTTCCTTTAGGATGCAAAACAGAAGACAACAAAAATGGTTGAAAAGAGAAGTAAACCTATGGCCCTTAAATTACAAATTAAATGGATTTCTTTCTGTTCTGTTCTGAGAGGCTTCAATCTGGTGACTTCAAAGGAAGGATTATGTAAGAAGATAAAAACTTGATTAACACTCATGTTTGAAGTCACTAAAGCTTCTCCTTCCCAAGCAAAAATAGCTCTCCTTAAAGTATAAAAAAACAAGTTCCAAGTGCAAGCAGGAAGCTGTAACTATGCGCTGGAGATTATAGGAAGAAAAAATTAGCTTTTCCTTAATATACTCAATGGTTGGCTTTTGTACTGCAAGTTAATGTTAAGGTGTCTCTGTACACATGGAATATAATTAACGGGATGGCTTTAAAACAAGAATTTAAAAGGAGAAATATGAAATATTCATAATTAGGTAGTGGCTTGTTTGGTAATTATTAATTTCTCTATCGTATTGGAAAGAAGGAAATTCATAGAAGCGTATCAGTGTAAGCAAAGCATACTTCCTTTAAATTTAAAAAAAGCCATGAGCTGTGCAAAGCTTTTGTAGCTGCTTCAAATGTCACCTTCACTTGTATATGTGTATATGCCAACTCTGCTGGGTTCCTGTGAAAGTACAATCTTGCACAAATATGAAGAAGCAGAGAACTGATAGATTTGCAGCATCTGTGTGTCAAGCGTTTGGATGATAAGATTCCTTTAAAGCTGCATAGAAAGAGTGCTTTGCTTATATGAAGCAGCCTGTGAGACACCACCTAATACTTTACATAGCCTCAATAACAAAAAAACTTGTTGATAATGAAATTTTCAGATTTTACAGATTTCCAATGCTTTGTTTCCAACAGGAGATTCATAGGCAAATAGCTTAACATTTGACAGCTCCAGTTTAAGAGTCTCACATAGTTGGTAATATACTCTTTATAGCTATTAAAACTATACATAAAATACACTTCAGAGAATTTTATGTTTAAACATAATAATGTATCACTGAAACCCAAATGTTGATGAGTGGACACAGATAGTATTTTACAAGATATATTCTTCCATTGGGACAAATTATACATGGAATTTGACTACTGTATCTGTAGAGTGCCACAGGCAGTCTGCAACTCTGTGACTTAATAATCAATATATTGATGTATGGATAAATGTTGCCTTAATGTATGTATTTTTATTTTTGGAAAACATCTTAGTAAGAAATTCACATTATTACTTCAATGAACATTCCATAAAATCCAATCGTACACTTACTGAATGAAAAGGTAAATTTTAGAAAAAGGAATTGTTACAACGTTATTGCTAGGAAAGCTAACATACAAATATGTGCTAATTAATCTTTGTTTCATTTTGCAAAGCATAAGATGTATGCTATTTACTGAAATACTTTACATAGCCATTTGGGCTGATCTTATAGAAAGTTTACTCTTATGGTTAGTTGAACGTATAGACAGTATGTGTGTCTGTGTGTGCATGCCAAAAGTCATTGTCATAAGTTCTGATAATAAATCTTGGGTCTCCATTTAATTTTCATTGAGTAAAAATGCCAGCTCACTCGTGAAAGAAAAGAATTTTATTTCTTTTATTTTCAGGAATTATTAAATATGCATTTAAAAAGGGACACATTAATTTTGTTTTGAAGCATTAACACAGGCAAACTTTCTCTCTATTCTGTTTAAAATACAGCATGGGAGAGTTTCAGTTCAGGGCAAATTGTATCAAAGTACTTTGGAAGACTAGAGCAAAAGATCTTTGTTACTTGATGTTTAATAAGCACTCATTGAGGGCTTTCTGAAAAACTTTAAAGAGGACCAAATTTAATTTAACAAACAGTCCTTGACAGTCTTTATAGTATTCACAGATCTGGGTGGTCCCATTGGATTCTTTATTTCTATAGTCTTTAACATTTTGCAGATAACATTGTTAGAAGATGCTTCAAACTCTTCAAGGGGAACTGCAATCACATTTTTCAGAGGTTGCTTATGCTACTTTTATATTTACAAATTTCAGATCTCAAAAGCATAAAACATTTTATACCTAATGCTAGAGCAAAGGGAAATGACGTAGTTGTCACTGTTTTCTATGATATTCTTTAGAACTGATAGAATTTCTTTTTCATTTCTTAGCCAGAGAGATCATAAAGTTTTTTTAATGAACCAAAAGAGGAAAATGGTCATTTCTTGATTTGTGCTCTAAATAAAGGAATTTAGGACAAATATAACACAGTTTCAGGATCAGGTGGTAACTGAAAACTGATGAAATATTAACATAAGTAGAAAATAATAATTTAATAATTTGAATCAAGCAAAATGATATTGGGATGATTGCAATAATTTCATATGTTTTCCATATCACTATAATTGAATGTTTGTAATTCCATTTTATCTGAAATTAAAGAAAGTTTAAACAAAGCCTAGTATCTGCAGTTAAATCTAAAATTAGCAAATATACAAAGCAATACATTATTAGTTCCAATTTTCACAAGGACAGTAACATGTTTGCACTTTTCAAAATGTAACATATATTTTATATCAACAAGTATATTTTTCCAAATAAATAATTGCAAAATCTTATTTAAAAACAAAAATAATTATAGTGAAGATTCGTAGGTAGCTAGATTGATGTGTGGAAAATTATTTAAAACGCTCATCAGGAAATTGTACTTGTATTAAATCCAATTATTCATAATAAACATTAAGATATAAAAATAATATGAAGCCTAATTATTATATTCAGCTAGGTTAGGGTACATACCTGAGCTTTGCAAATCATGTGATGCTTTTCAATCTGTGGCTGATGTGCAAATTATTTTATAAATATTGCAAACTTTTAGAACAACACAGCAGTCAAATCTGTCAGTAGCTGGTATGGAGTTTATTATCTGGAAAGGGAAGATTGTGGATGCAAACTGGAATTGCTGTGACAGTAGCTACTAACATCACCTTGACATTCAACCATACTTTTTCAAGTGGTCTACCACCCATCTGAACCAGATTTTAAACCTCTATTCAGACTAGTGGATTTCTCACTAATCAACTCTTCATGGGTTGGATTACGTTTCATCCTAATCCATGCCAAAAGTGCTCTGAATGTGTTCAGAGCTTTCACATCTGAAATTAGTTAATCGAAACAAAGGCTACATTCAGGCATTGTGCTATGTGATAGCTGTATTTACTCAGAACAATAAATCGAAATTAAACAAACTATACTGTGACTTAGTGCAGAGCATAAACTCAGCCAAAAAGCACAACTCGGTAAGTCTAGCATTTTGATGCTTTAACTAAAACCTTTGGATAACCTCTTCCACAGATTTAATGTGTGTGTTCAAAACCTGGGGATGAAACATTATTCAAAGGTCAAGGGTGGACAAAGTTTTCTTTTCTGAAAGTAAAAGAAATGAACTGTGGTTTCAATATTGCACATTTATTCATATTTAAAGGAACACTGCATGTTTATGTACCCCTTCATCTCCCCCCACCCTCCATTATGAATACCTTAAACAGATAGAGTTGGGGTGTTTGGTGTCTTCAAGTCAGTTTTGACACCTGGCAACTGCCTAGACAAGTCCCTGCAGATCTTTTTGGCAACATTTTTGGAAGTGGTTTGCCATTACCTTCTTCCTAGGGCTGAGAGGGTAGGACTGGCCCAGAGACATCCAGTTGATTTAATGCCTAAGGCAGGACTAGAAAATACAGTCTTCCAGTATAACGAACTGGTGCTTCATATATTTATTTATTCATCATATTTATAAATTACAGAACCTTAAGGACTGTCAGCAGTTTAAAAGATAAAATGCACAACACACAACATACAATAAATGCTAAGTATAAAATAAAGATTTGCAAACTAATGAAAGCAAATAAAATAAAACTAACCAAATCAAACAAAAACCAAATCAAGATCCGGATTTTCTTCTGAAGAGCTCTCTTTTCAGAAACTGCCTGGCTGGAAGCCAGCCGAATATCCATCGGGAGAGTATTCCAAAGTGCTGCCACAGAAAAACAGCACCACTGAACTTCAGCTTAAATTTCCTCCCTAAAGTGGTATAGTGCTAGTTGTCTCTCCTTGATAGATTGAACTCACCAGGGAATTTCAACCGGAAAATGCAGTTTTTCAGATAACTAAGTACCAAGCCACATAGGGCTTTGTGAGTTAACAGCAGCATTTTGAACTCCACCCCAAAGCCTGTGGACAATCAGTGCAAGGCCTGATTGTGTGTGGGCCACCACGCACTGAGCCAATTGCAGCTTCCGAGTGATCTTCAAAGGCATCCCAATGCAGGATGTGATATAGTAATCTAAGTGGGTGGTGACAAGAGTATAAGTAGGGCACAACTGGCACAGCAGCAAATCTAAGGAAAGCGCCCCATCCTAGGCACAATGTCTACCTGCTGTCTCATAGGACTATGAGTCCAGAAGAATTCACAGGTTGCAGACCTACTACTCAGGGTTCGTGTCATTCCATCAGGATATAACTCCAATGAATAAACAACAACTCCCTCTTATTAGGATTCAGTTTAAGCCTGCTCTTTCTTGTTGTGTTAGTCCAGATAAGAAGCACAATAACAAATACTAATTCTGTCTTTACTGTAAGATTACATTAACAAAACTTGCAAGTCTGAAAGCACTTATTTCATCCCTCACTTTTACTTGCCCCCAAACTAGGGACCATTTCTTCTGAGATGCCTTCATGAGCTGCGTCCTATATATAGCTGGGAAGGTAAGCCTGATGGACTGAAAACATGTGAAGTGTTATAATGAAAAGCTGGGGAAATGGTTTGTCAGAGAGACATAGGCATTTCAAGGGGAATCAAAGAGTTTTGCTAGATGAAATTAAATTAGTGTCAGGTCACTAAAGAAATTCATTCTTCCCCTTTGCATATTGTTGAATTTGTAAACCTTCTTTGTGACCTGCCATTCTGTTGGGAGGGGGGAGCTTTGGGGATTGGTTTGCACTGTCCTGCTATGATGCCCTTCCCCCAGGGGATGGAATGTCTCACCCTTATCTAAGAGACGGTCTGCGCTTGGAGCCAGAAGGAAATGAAAGCGAGAGAGACCTTGAATGAATGCGCCAAAGAACTCAGTTACCAAAACTCTATGCCACCTGTGGATTGGTTGGATTTCAAACGAACACTGGGACGCTGGGGGGGTCGAGTATTGAATGCTTTTATTATATTGCTTTCGCAGGGTTTTCCCCAGATCTCGCCTTGAATCCCTGCTGCCACTAGCCCCTAATAAAAGTTCCTTTTCAGACAATGCCTGTTTCAAGAGCTCTGCTTTCTTGGGTGGCTTAACTGAGGTCCTTACAATTAGGTTTACCAAAATTGTTGTTATGTAAAGGCCATATTATATACACGTAGTGCCTACATTTGCTCTGAGATTTTTGTTTTCTTTTTATCTGTGCTCGTGAAATTGATTTATGCTAAGCCTCTAAGCTCCTTTGCTGATAGACTTTATGTGCTTTTGTTTTGTAATTTGTCCATGATCTAAATAAACTATCTAATTTCTGTAATTGGGTTCATCACTCTTTGGGGAGATTTTAAATGCTTGATTTGGATCCAACCACATGGGATTTGTAATGGTGGGATGGAAAGGAGTTTATTCCCTGGGAGAATAAGAGACTGGTTTTGTTTTGCTTTCTCTTTATTTTAAGGGAAGCAGAGATCAAAAGGGATTGGCTGTCACAGTATGTCATTCTTTGTCATGACTAAAATGATTTCTCTCCAAAACTCAGACAGGAATGGGCCTAAATATTCAGAATAAAAAATTATCCAAAGTCAAATTACTAGATTTCCATTCTACCATCTATTCTTACTTCAAAATGGCATATTTGATGCTAGATGACAGCCCCAAACAGCAATGTTCTGAAGGGTATGTATGATTGTTCTCAAAGAGAGAGACAGACAAGCTATCAGAGATTTGGGAGAACAGTACATTTTTTTTAATCCAAAACCCAATCTTATGTCATAGATGAGGTGAAATATTCTTCTTCAACAAGAGTTTTAACCAGAGACAGAGGATTATACATTTCATTGCTATTTTGAGGCAGATTTATAGGATTCCCACCTCCTAAAATTTATATCCTATTCTGGGCTAGAACATTTCTGGTATATCTAACTTCAAATATTCAGTTTCAGTATGTTTGTATCAAGGCTTCTGAAGTGGAAAAACCGTCATAACAAACCAACCAGACAGTACTACACCCACTATTAAAATTATGGAGGTCAAATGTAAATAAATGGAGTGACAGTAGTCTAGTCAGAGATGTCAACTACTCCCAATGCCCCACTAGAAAGAAGAAAAGGAAAACCAAATGTTAGACAATAAAAAAAGCAAATGTTAGAGAATAAAAAAGCAAAGTCTCAATAGGTTGTGAAGAAACTGGATGCATTTCACAGGAATTCTTCAAGGACGCAAGAACATAATTTTCACAATGACAACCGAAGGCTTATTGTAGATTAATAGTCCGCCACAGTAGCTTGAACTGCTACTGGTTGTACAGAAATATGTCATTTTTCACTGAAGACTTTTCCCCCCATTTAACTATCAACTCTGGAGCTTCTTGCTGTCTTCTAGCAGAAGGAAGTAGAAATGCAGTGCTTTTTTTGTAAAAAAAAAAAAAAAGGTGCTGGAACTCATACAACCCGCCTTGCCTACCCTACAAGGTTCCATCCAAAAATGGTGCCGGAACTCCGTTCTGGGCGTTCTATGACAAAAAAAGCCCTGTAGAAATGCATCATTCTTTTGAAAGATCCCCTTGCCTTCAAAATTAAAACCTACAATCAGTAAATTACTGAAAGAGTAAACTACTCAAAATAAAGGTTTTTTGGACGGAAAAATAATCTGGACAACTACTAGATGACAGCAAAGAGACAGCAAAATTGTCTTTGCTGTGGCCGTCTGGATTTTTGCAATCTAGAACTGGTAGCTTTACTAAAAGTATCCTTCTGTGACTGGGCAGGGAAGAATGATACAAATCCCACCTCTTCTTCTTACATGCCAGTACTGCACCATGTATAATCTAGCTATATCCCATACTTGCTTTAATTGTAAAAATCTGTAAACCAGGTTCTATGAATAGGCCCCAGGGAATGACGCTTAATTCCGAGTAAATATTGCATATTTTAAATCAATTCTACATAAAACCAAATGCTTAGGAAACTGTGCACTATTCTCACTCTCTTCTCACATAATTTTATTTTTTTTTTAAAAAAATACAGAAGCTAATTTTCTATACTGATGCTTCAGTGTGTCTGATATAGAGAGAAATAGCTTTTCTCTGTTTCTGGTGAGAAGAGACAGAAGAGTCTATATTAATTTCAAGGATAATGCTAGGATATTTATCCTGTCTATGATAAACAAATACTTCAACTCTCTTTGCCAAGTTAAATCCCAAGGCTCTACAAGGCGAAGAAAACTGATTAAACTGTTTTGAAACCAAGGCAGAAAAAAAAACCCCAAGTGATTCCTCCCATTTCCAGCAGTAAAACCAGTGGTGGGATTCAAATATGTGAACAACCAGTTCTCTGTATGGATGCCTCCATTCTGGGCCTGGGCAACAAAAAATTAGCTACCGGTTCTGCTGAAGTGGTGTGAACCGGTTGAATCCCACCACTGAATAAAACTGATTAGTAATATATTTAGTAAGTTGCACCTCTGACTTCCCAAATCTCCTTGAGTTTATTCTGGCCTGTTCTAATGATTGCTCAATCCTGCCACAAAGGCAAAGTTATTGCTTGAAAAAAAGATGGCCAAGTCTCTTTTTGGATTATGTTCTTCTATCAGGAAAAAACAAACACATTTTGAAACATTTGAATGGTTGGAGTTTTTATATAGCTGAGAAGTAAAAAAAAAAAAAAAAAAAAANTGAAACATTTGAATGGTTGGAGTTTTTATATAGCTGAGAAGTAAAAAAAAAAAAAAAAAAAGACAAGTAGAGAGATGGAAACTTGGAAGAAGGGAATATTTGGATCAGTGGAATGAAAAAGAAAAGCTGTCCAAGTAGAAGGAAGTCCCTGCTGATAAAAGTGTCATAATCTCAGAAGCAAAGCATGAATCCTTTTTTATAAATTGTAGTGAAGAGGATTCTTAAGATAAGCATCCATGTGAGGAAAATGTGACATTTATTCCCCATTCAACAACATATTCACTGTGCCCAGGGAGGTAATTCCTCACAAAAATTATTCTCAGGAGAAGGAATCTAGCAAAGTCTTACAGCTCTTGCTAGCTTGCTCGGTCTGCTCTAGCAGCAAGGTAAACCAATTGAATCTGTACCTAGAATTAGGGAGTGTGTTTAAACAAGACATTTTAAAGCAGGGGTCTTCAAACTTGGCCCTTTTATGACTTGTGGACTTCAACTCCCAGAATTCCTCAGCCAGCATGCCTGGCTGAGGAATTCTGGGAGTTGAAGTCCACAAGTCATAAAAGGGCCAAGTTTGAAGACCCCTGCTTTAAAGAATACCCATAGATCCACAGACCTATCCAGTTCTAAAGTCTCCTTGGAAATTAAATAGAGTAAGTTTGCTTCTAAGCACATTAACTTTTACATTGGAACCTAACGCTAGTGTAGATCCTAGTTTCGGTCTACAAAACCCCTAAGCTTTGGTTTTGCAAAATCCACTTGGCAGTACAGGTAGTCCTCAACGTATGACCACAATTGAGCCCAAAATTTATGTTGTTAAGTGAGAAATTTCACTGTTGTTAAGTGAATCTGTCTTTCCCATTGACTTTGTTTGCCAGAAGGTCACAAAAAGTGATCATATGATTCCTGGGAAGCTGCAATCGTCATAAATATGAGCCAGTTGTCAAGCATCCAAATGTAAATCACATGACCATGGGGATGCTGCAATGGTCATAAGTGTGAAAAATGGTCATAAGTCATTTTTTTCAGTGCCGTTGTAACATCAAATGGTTATAAGTCGAGGACTACCTGTATCCAGTTTGACAGCAGGTCATAGAGGCCAGATTCTTTACTCAACTTTCTTTTTGATACATTAAGAAATGTGATTGTCCATCTCAACAGTGCTATTTTTTCTTTTTTTAGTTTGCATTATCTTTGTCAAGGTATTGATTTAACAGCTAACCAGCTTATGTAATGTAAGATATAAGATGTAATGATGGGAATGACTCAGCAGGGTCTGTGTCTCTTTAAGAGCCTTTGTATAAAGGGAAGGCTATGCTGATGTGTTCTCTCTTCTTCTGTTTCCTGCTGTAACTGTAGTTTGTTGGATCCTGCTGTATTAGCACGTTTATGTGTATTGTTCCTGGTGTATGATATTGTAGATAGTGTAAGATAAACCACCATTTAATATAGATCACTGTTTACTCCTGGCAATAAGACTGTACACGCTCTGACAATCTTTTGCTATTGTAATTGAAACTTTTCATGAAATGATTTTGAAAAATGAAAAGTGCTAATAAACATATGTAGTCAGACTGTTAATGGGAAGGAGAAGGCTACCCAGTGTATTGTCTTGTGGGCCATACTGAAAGGATTCGGTAGTTGGAGACTGAATAGTCAGTCTAAGAATATATTTATGAGGAAAGTCATCTCCTAGTAGTGCCCTATCTGCAGATGTGACCTGGATGTAATAAAAACACACTCAGTGCCAATGCATACTCACAAACAATACTCTCCTTCATTCTCTTTAAGGTTTAGGCTACAGAACATGGTAGTGCAACCTTTTGGCTTGCCACATTGAGTGAAGAGGAAATTGTCTTGGTTATAATATATTTTATAATATAAAATAAACTTCCTTTTAAAATATTTTTTATTCTTTTGTGGGGCCACATTACTACCGGCAGCTATGTAGGGCCGCATGCAGCCAATGGGCCGTGAGTTGGACACGCCTGCTCTAGAACCACACTGAAGTTGCCAGAATCAAGCTGCTGGTAGGGACACCACAAAAGCATGGTTGTGTTTTCAACTTGTGTTCTCTCTGGCACATGAAGAAGGGGGTTTGCTCTGAAGCTATGGCAAGAAAGAGAACATAATTAATATAATCTGTGTTTATCAACCCCGACAGCTTTAAGATGTGTGGACTTCAACTCCCAGAATTCCCCAGCCTGACTCCTATGGCTGGGGAATTCTGAGAAACGAAGTCTGCACATCTTAAAGTTGCCAATGTTGAAAACACTTATATTAAAGAGTATTTAGTGAAATGTGGATTTCAGTTCAAATTTCATCCAATGAAGGGTTCGGTTCAACTCACCAAAACTTGAAACGAAGAGAGAAGGGTTGTCCATTCTGACCCCAGGCAGGGATAAAGCGGCAGTTCCCGCTTTTCCCGTCTGTTGGAAAACTACAGGTGTTTTCTGTAGAGGAGAAACTGGGCCCTTCGCTTGGAAGGTGGAAGGAACTATACCGCTCTTATCTTTCGCGCATGCGCTAGAAGTGGTCAAAGACGACTTCCCACCACACTTCGGAGAATTCAGCCTCGTAACTTAGGAATTTGAAAATTTTGTTTGTTTGTTTGATTTTTGCTCGTGAAACCACCACTAAACCTCCCTGCCGAGATCACTCACTTGAAGCCTCTACGTAGGTGTTTCTTACTGCCCCCCC